>NW_027397075.1:8329820-8337285 GCF_003265705.2 Callorhinus ursinus | reverse complement strand
TTATTGATTTTGAGAGGGGTTCTCTGTGCCTCCTGGATTTTGATGCCTGTTTCCTTCCTCACATTAGGGAAGTTCTCTGCTATTATTTGCTCCAATATACCTTCTGCGAGGGTGCGATTGATATAACCGCCTTCCGTGGCAAGTCCTGGGGAGAAGTGACCGGCTCTCTTCAGGACAGAGCCCGCGGGTGACAGCAGCAGCCCCTCTAGGGAGGTGACCCTAAAGCGGTGAGGAGAGAAGAAAGATCTGTCAGAGCCAATAAGTCTCTGTGCTAAATACCAGAGTATAATTTGGATTGAAAAATTCCATTATGGCCTCTTTGGAAAGGTGAGCGATATGCAGAGCTAGCAGCTTAAATGGGACGTCCCCATCTCTCTGTTGGAGCTCCCCGCTTAGCAACTTCACAGGACCGGCTGGGTATTATTTAACTTAATGCGATTTCTTCACCTGCTTGCTTGTCTGCTGCCCATGTTGCCCACAAGCCTGGAAAGCACTGGTGATCTGGAACACACCCGTCTTCCCAACGCCATCACCAGCGATGGGCAGCTTCAGACGCTGCATGGGAGCGTTTACACCTTGGCCATTGGCGGACGCTACAGCTCAGGCTCCGCCCCCGTAAATGTCCCACCCCTTGTTGTCTGTAAGAATGTGAATAATCCTTCCACGGCTACGTAACTGAGCTTCTTGAGGATGGACACCACATCCTCTTGTTTTCTGGGTGCTGCTTTGCCTCTGGCTTAGGGCCAGGCACGCAATCGGTGCTTGGGGAATATACAAGTCAGGTGGCTTCAAAAGGTCACGGGAGGAGGATTTGCACCATGGAGATCAGCAACCAGACAGATGTCTCGTCTGGCCCTGCATCGTTCCCTCCCCACACTTGGCATGGTTAGTAACCCCGGCCGAGTGTATCACAGCCCTGATACTTTGGCACTGGAAACTGTGGCTTTCAGAGAGTCACAGGGTAATTTGGGCAGTACAAAGCCACACATATACACACATACACATACATGTACACGTACACAACTCACACACACACACACACACACACACACACACACACGAGATAGTAGGTCTCGTGTTTTTTTGAATGGGCAGGGAAATATCCAAGGCAAGACAGAAACAGTGAAAAGAGAGGCTCTAAGTCAGGGAAGACATAGAGATGCCCCCGCAGCCGCACTAAGCCTGGCCTTTGTCTTCAGGGGTGAGAATGGGATCGTCTGGCCGTGGTTCCAGAGCGTGTCCCTGGCTATGCTAGAGCTCCATCTGCACCCGCCCCCGCCTTCCGTAATGGATTGCAATTCACACACGAAGGGGAATTCTTCCCAACAGGCCCTCAGTAAATCACAGGAAGATGGGTGGGTTTGGAGAAAAAATAAAGTCAGAGACCTGTGTTTGGTAAGGTGCTGACTTCCCAGAGCCTTTCCGAAGGGCTGTAGGCACGTCTGGGTCTCCTTGGTGTCTTCAGTGGTCTATTTCTGTCTCTCGCTTAGAAATGGGAAGTCGACTGCAGGGCAAGTCTCAGAGCATCCTAGACCGGGGAGGGCGGGAAGCTCTTTATAGCCAAATTCTTTTCCTACCTTATATAAATCAACTCCTAAGATTTGGTCTCAGTGATTCCTCACTGGGGCTGAACTGGACACCTTGATCTCTTGTTTGGTCCTTAGTAGACAGGTCATCACCACAAAGAAAGAGCCCATTACGATGCAGCTTGCCATTCATCTCCTCCTGTCCCTCTCTGGCTGCCACATCCCACACACCAGTACAAGGGCCACGTGAGCCATGGTCCATGAGCATCCAAGGGCCTGGATGGAGTCCCAGCTCCACTGCCACAAAGCTGTGAGAATTTGGGTGATCCACTTAACCGGTCTGAGCCTCTGTCCACCCACTGGTAAAATAGTGTTTACTTCACAGGGTCATGGTTAGGATTAAATAAAACAATGATCCAGTAAACTGTTAGATACAGAATGAAGGCTCAAATAAATGGCGATTATTATGATCACTGATAAATGCTTATTTCAATCCCAAACCAACTGCTTGATGTAGTAGAAAGAACACTGATGGCTGCAGTCAGACAGACCTGAGGTAGAATCCAGGTTCTACCATTTATTAGCTAGGTGAGTCACCTAACATCTCCGGACCTCAACTTCTTCATCTGTAAAGCCGGTAGGATAATTTCTAGCCCCAGGACACATACGACTCCCCTCCCCTTCTTCATCGCTTGCTCTGGGGAAAACCAGCTGCCATATTGTGAAGAACACACAGATATCATATGCAGAGCCCCCTTGCAGAGGTGAGGAAATGATTTCTCTAGTCAGGGGTCAGTGAGGTCTCCAGTCCTGCCAACAACCATGTGATTCATCTGGGAAGCACATGGTTTCCTGGTGGAGCCTTCAGATGGTTATAACTTTGGCTGACATCTTGAACTGAAATCTTATAAGACACTCTGAGCCTCAACCACCCCGCTAAGCTGCTCCCAGATTCCTGACCCGCAGAAACTGTGAGATAATGACTATTTGTTATTTCAAGCTGCTAGGTAGTGAGAGTACTTTGTTATGCAGCAATAGATATCTAACATATCATCCATTAACTTCTGCTTCCTTCTTATTGGTTGGCCTGTGTCACATGGTCATTCTATCCTCAAGGGAGGTTGGGAAACGTAGTCTTAAACCAGGCAGGTGGCCAATGTGATCAAAGAGAGGGCTCTGCTTGGGTGCCTGGGTGGCTCAGTTGGTTAGGCGACTGCCTTCGGCTCAGGTCATGATCCTGGAGTTCCAGGATCAAGTCCCGCATTGGGCTCCCTGCTCAGCAGGGAGTCTGCTTCTCCCTCTGACCCTCCCTCCTCTCATGTGCTCGCTCTCAAATAAATAAATAAAATCTTTAAAAAAAAAGAGAGAGAGGGCTCTGCTTAGCAAGGAAGAAGGGGAGAATGGATATTGCATCAAGCGATTTCTTTCCTGCTGCTTTATTATATTTCTTACAGCACAAATTGACAAAGAGTTAAAAATGGGTTGTGAATGACATCTCCCTTTTCCTTCCCTCTTTTTTTTTTCTTCCTTTACTAGTTTGGGGTAGAGAGACAGCAAGTCAGCTTCCGTGAAATGGGAGTGTTACGGCTTCAGTTGCATTGTTTCAAATAAATTTTGGGGACAAGAAAACTATGTAGAAGTCTTATCTCCCCCTGTAAATAAGTCAGTTACAAAGACATCTGCATCATCCATCAACCACTTAATTTCTTAAGAGGATGTTAATTTAAGAACCTTTCTTCTGGCCAATTGTGTGGCTATGCACAGATTTGGAAGGATTTATAGTCTCTTAATTTTTCTGACACATTCTCTCTCATTCCTTTTCAAGAAGAGACCAAGATGCCATCATAATATTTTATGTCATATTCTTGAATACCTGTCACAAGAACATTTTACTTTTTTTTCCTAATTAAATGGGGGAGTGCAATCCAGCTTTTATGTTCTCAAAAAACACATTCATCACATCAAAAGCCTTTTTGTACTGCTTTCCAGTACAAACTAACATCCACTGAAGACCTACTGTGTGCCAGGGGCTTTACATATATTAACTGCTTTATATGCACACAGTAGACCTATGATAGAGGTCACTATTCTTATGTCTATTTTGTGGGTGAAATTCATAGAATTTCTTGCCCAGGGGAGAGTTGAGGTTTGCATTCAGGGCTCTGGTTTCAAAGTCTTTCTATGCCCCTAAATTGTCACTTACCCCTGCTCCCCCCATCCTACCCCCCATTTAAGAAGGACAAATTGATCCTTCATGACTAACATTTAACTTTCTTCTATTTGTTGGTTCTTTGACCCAGTTAAAAGAAAAGTCAATGCCAAAATTTTTAGGCACTTACACAGTGCCTAATTGTATTTTTAATATTTGATGTGCTCAGAAACATATGAAGAATTAGTGCTATTTCTGAGCTGATTATCACATTCTGGCATGTTTTATGATACGTGAACTGTAGCCTTCGGGACATTCTTGAACTTTTCCCTCTAATTATCACCATGTGGATGTGAATGATGCTGCTGTCCAAGGATCCTGTCAGGACTTCGTTTTTTGTCATTAAAAAAAATTTAGGAGAAGACGGCTCTGGCTTCTCTGAAGCTGTTGGCTGAATGACTAATTGGTGGTATTCTGTGGCCTATGATGGGTTTCCACTGGATTCCATCAAGAAGCCAACCCATGCCCACATTGAATTTGGGTGGCAGGGTCATCTTCAGTCAAGATTTTGTTTACTGCTTTTTTTTTTTTCTAAATTAAAAACTGTTGGGGAGGTTATTTTAGATTCACATTCAGTTGTAAGAAATAATACAGAGAGATCCCTTGTATCTTCTACCCAGTTTCCCTCAATAGCAACATCCTGCAAAAGTAGGACAATATCACGACCAGGATATTGGCACTGATTGAGTCCAGATACAGAATAGCTCCATCACCATGGAGGTCCCTCCTGTTCTCCTTTTATGGCCATACCCAGTTAAGGGATTTTGATTGGTGGTGGGCAACCACGTCTTTGATTCTGGCCTAAAGACGTTCCCTGGGACTTTCTAATGTAGAGCTAGAGAAGGGGTTTGCCTCTGGGGTCCTGGAGCTAAAGTGATGGGGAGTTGCTGCTTGCAGCCTATCTCTAATCATGTAGGGGAAGCCTGGAGGAAAAGAGCATGAAGCCCCCACACAAATATGGACATTGTAGAGATTGCCAGTGATGGAGAGGGTGACACTGTTTCCTCTCTGGGTTCAGTCCCACCTGAGGTGACCTCCTTCTCTGTACTTACTGGTATGTAAATCAGTAATGTCCATATTTTAAATTGGTTTGAGTTCTATCACTTTCCACCCAAAGAGGGTCATGAATGCTGGAGGGTCCCAGGAGGTTTCCTGGGCCCAAGCACCAGGAGGCTTCTCGAGGGTCTGGAACCAGGAACTGAAGGCATGAGGACCAGCAGAACTCTCTTCCTGGTTGTGTCCTGCTTCTTCTTCCCATGTACTGGTCTCTTTCCTTTTTCAGCAGCCCAGCTTTTTCTTTTCCTCCATGCTCATGGCTGGCAAAAGGTGGCCACTCCCTCAGTCTCTGCCAAGTAGCTGTCTGCTAGTCCAGATTCCATGTTCCTGGGGGAGAGAATCAATGTGGCCCAGCTGCAGCCTGATGTCCACCACTGGTGTGATAGTTACAGACAGGGGGGCAGGGCCATGTGCAGCCAGCAGCCCACCTTAGAGGGCTGATGGGGATCTGTGTGAAATTTGCTCTACAGGGATGCCTACCCCAATCTCAGGGTGCAGAGTTCTCCATGTTGGCCATGCACAATAAAATCCTGGGGGGAATCTGAAAATATTTATTCTGAGCACCATCCCCAGAGATTCTCATTTGATTGGTGTTTTTTAACAGAACTTCCAAGATGATGCCAATAGGAGGCCAGGGTAGAGAGTCGCAGGGGTAGTGGAGAAGGTTTAAAGGGGATCCAATAGTAAATCTGGACCTCACCTGGACCACCTGATAAAGCAATGAGGAGCCCGAGTATGCTCTCCTGGTTCAATCTTTCTTTTTTTCTCGGTTCACAGGATGAACGCAGATAACCACAATTAAAGACGGCCAACTGGTACTCCCGCGTTTTCTAAAACTCCTTCTCCACAGCTTCTTTTAGCCGACTCGTGGGATTTATGTAATTTTGGCATTTCATCTATTACTGCTACTGGAACCAACATTTTGGGCAACATCCAGGTCCACCGGGACCTTTCCAGGACTCATGGAATGACGGGGGCTCTGAGAGATCTAAGAGCTCATAAGAAAAAGAAATAAATTATTAGATGAGACTTCCAGGGACACATACCCCTGAGATGAAAACAAAGGTTGCATTTCCAAGGTCGAGTCTCTTTTCTGATCATGCCCCTGCTGACTGTCATGGGATGTTGGTTGTTAGGGTGATGGAGTGCAGACTGAACCAGGAAGGGACCGTGAGAAGAGGTTTTCAGAAGTTGACATGTGCCTTGTCCAGATTCAGCTCCCTGAGTTAGGCATGACCTAGCCATAGCTGGGGTCTATGGTGTTTACTTATCTGATGTCTTGTATGACAGGGGAAGGCCTGGGGCCCTCAGCTATGTGACTCAGATGGCTGGGATGCCTTGTCTGAAGCTGTATGTGACGTATGTCTGAGGCTGTATGTGACAGAGAGGCTACAAGTGGGGCTAGAATGCCCATGGGGTATCTTCACACACGCATCTGGAGCCTGGGCCGGGCTGGTTGGAACAGCTGGGGCCTGGCCGCCCCTGCCCTCTCTCCCCACAGCCTCACCGCTTGGCTAGCTTGAGCTTCATCCCAACATGGCAGGCTCAGTATACTTGGACTTGTTATGTGGCAGCCGGCTCCCTCCAGATCAGTCATTCTAAAACCCAGGAAATGGAAGCCAGTCTCTTCAAATCTAGGGCTGGAAACTGGGGCCGTATCACCTCCATAATTTATTGGTCAAGCAGTCATAGAACCCACCCAAAGGCTGGGGCAGAAACCTCCCATCTCTTGAAGAGAAAAGTGTGAAAGATTTTGTAGCCCCTTTAGACCTATCTTTAGCACCCAGGAAAGGACTTTTTTAAAACACTCATGTGTTTTTTGTTGAAGGGAGGATTCATAAAGGTCAACAAATACTCCATACACTGTGAGTTGGAGTTGTGTTAACTCAATCCTCCAGGGGACAACAGTCCCTAAGGGTGTCGGGGAGTTCTTGTGCCAAAGGAGAAGGAAATGCTTTGGGGTCATATCGACCACGGGTCTGATACTTATTTCTTGTGTAACTTGGTGCAAATCACGTCACCACTCAGAGCCCCAGTTTCTTCAAAATAAAATGAAGATAATAATGCCTATCTCTCAGCGTTGTATGGATTAAGTAAGATAATATATAGAGAGTGTCCAGTGCCTGGACTCTCCAGTGGGTTGAATACATGATAGTCACTGCTGTATCTCCCAGCTGCTTTACTTCAAGGCAAATTATTGGACTTCTCTGAGCCTCTCCTTCCTCATCTGCAAAATGGGTATAGGGGTAGGGCTGCTGTAAGGATGAGGTGGGGTGCAATTTGTGTTGTTTCTAGTCAGCCACATTTCTCTCTTTCTCAGTGTACCCTCAGCTCCTCTTCACTTCCTTACCTTGTTTTAAATGGTCACCAACCTAAAGTGGTATTGGCCATAAAGAATATAAGATGGGAACTTTCTTAAAATGGAGACTCGTTAAACAGCCGTGTCCTTGTTGCTGTTGACTCATTTGACACCAACTAGTAACTGACAGGCCATTTGGAGATTGACCAAGAGGCACCTTTCTACTACGGACTACAATATGCAGTGTTGGGTTCCAATAAATCCTTAAAGATGGTAAGGTTTCCCTCCTTCTCTATTTTCTTCCTGTCTTCCCTTCCTCCCTGCACCCCTCTATCCCTCCCTCCCTCCCTGCATCCCCCATCCCTTCCTCTCTCC
>NW_027397075.1:8316467-8329810 GCF_003265705.2 Callorhinus ursinus | reverse complement strand
CCCTTCCTCTCTCCCTCCCTCCCTCTCTCCCTCCCTCCCTGCATCCCTCGATCTCTCCCTCCTTCCATCCTCCCTCATCCTTCCATCTCTCTTCCCTCCTTCCCTTCCTCTTTCCTTTCTTCTCATCCATCCAACAAAAGCATCTCTTCACCTGTCCTGGACATTCTGAGTAACAAACAGGTTCCAGAAATGACAAAGGTTGAGGCGTAAGGAGCAGGACAGGTGGAGCGATGGGAGGGAGACACTTCCTCATTTATTAGGGTGTGAGGGCAAGGGTATTCTTGTCCTTCACAACAAGAAGTAACCCTTTCCTCACCATAGACATCATCCATGATTGCTATAAATTGATAACTTCTTTAACAGAGATGAGTCCTTCCCTGGGTGCTCAGGGAGACACACGTTCACTGGGTCCCTCTGGCTCAGGAGGGGAACTATTTTTCCTTTAAAGAATCAAATGGGGGGTGTTTGCCTTTTCTCTGCTGTCCAGAGGCATGCGAAGCAGGCTTTCTAGTCTACTCCTGGCACCAGGGATATAACTGGGTTTTATTCCTGATAAGGATATTTTAAGAAATTCTAAAAAGCAGTAATGAAAACTGTTTCCCTTTCTCTAAAGTTCTGCAGCAAAAACAGTTTTTTTTTTTTTTTTTTTTTTTCTGGCCAACCAGACTACATGTGATTGAGTTTGGAATTTTTTTTGCTGTCTGTGTCATAATCACAGTACTGTTTAAACAACACATTCTGTGTTTAATTGCAGCAAACACAGATCCAGATGCCTCACACACAGGCAGAGGTGAGACTAAACGAATCACCTTGCCACGGGAGGAAAACCCATCAGTGCTCGGTGCTGAGTTTCAGAAATGGAGTCCCTGCGGACGGGGAGATTGCCAGGGGTGGGGCCTCTGAGCACTGAGAAATGCCCACCCCAGCCCTTGGTGCCCCTCTTCTTTCCCGGGTCCCACCTGCCCAGAACAGCCGAGGAAGCATCTTTCAGTAGAGGGAGGGCCATGAGATTTCAGGCTCCTTTATCCTGTGGTTACAACACCAGGCGCACAGCCTCCTGATGAACAGGAGACAAAGCGAGATACATTCACTTACAAATATACACTCACCTATGATATGCCAGGCACTGTGCTAGATTCCAGGGATCCCCGTGAGGGAATATCAAACCTGATAGGAGAGACTTGGAGGCAGGAGCTGAGTCTGAAAATAGCCTTTGTTCATGCTGTCCCCAAGCCTGGCATGCCTGCCCCACCCCAGCCTACTGAGCTTCTATTTACTTTCAAAAGCTCACTTGGCATCGCTTCCTCCCTGAAGAATTTCTCCTGACATTTATCCCACATGGAACACTGGTCTTCTTCCTTCCCTTTTCTGTGTCCCACCATGGGACTCTGATCCATTCTCTCTGTCTCTTTCTCACTGTCTCTCTGTCTCTCTATCTCTCACACACAGTGCCGTTCACACTCTGTGGCATCTGTTTGCTTACATGTCAGTCTCCCCCACGAGGCTTCCATCGGCTTTTTGAGGACAAGTCTAGTCTCTTATTTATTTCTGTATCCCTATTTTTAAAACTCGGTTCCTGGGATGTAGCAGGCACTCAAAAATGTTTGTTAAAGGAATGAATAAAAGTGTAATTTTGGATCCGTCCCATCCATTTCTGGATTTTTATGTCCTCAACTGCCCCAAATAAAACTTGTGATAATCCTGAGGCCCCTGTAATGCCCAATATTCTTTGACTTTATAAAGTGCCAGTTTACGAGGCACTGTCGTATCCTGGAGTTGACGGGGATGCGTGCCATGGATCTAGGAGGATAGGAGACGTTTTGTTTTGTGATGGGGGAAAATAGAAAGAAAAAGATGGTCCTTCGGGGTCACCCCAGGCTTAGCGATGCCTCCTGGTGCATGGGTTACATCCTTGGTGGTGATCCCAGTGGCGCTGGGGCAGACATTGATTGTGGCTCCCCAATGCCAGCTTTTCTTCTCCTTCCTAGACACAGGGAAGGCCGCTTTTCTAGATCCCTTGGAGTTAGGTGGGACCATGCTACTCGTCGAGGCTGGAAATGACGTATGGAACTTTGGGGCTAAAGTGCTTTGGCGATGGTGCTCCCAGCTGTAGCAAATTAGGAGTCCTCCTATCTTGATGGTGCGGCTTCACGCTGGCGGGGCCCGAGAGACTGTGTGGAGCAGACTGTCCCAATGACCCAGTGGAACCGTGTAGCACGACCAAGAAATAAAATTCTGTTGTGTCAAACCACTGAGATCTGGGCTGTTTGTTACTGTAGCAAAACCTGGTGTATGCTGACTGATGGATGAAGCTGTTTATTGGCTCTTGACTAATGGGCTTGAAAGCCCTGACCCTCTCCAGAGGCATCCTCTAGGCGACAGCTAGAGCATCTCTGAAGATGCTTTGATGACCTGCCACCACTCTCCATTGGCAAACTGCTAAACCGAGAGAAGGGAGCTTCTGATAGCTTGGGAGAGATGGACCAGGCAAGTTCTCTGGGCTATTGACATTCCAAGAGGGAGTTCTGATCTGTCCCCCTGCGAATCAGCTCAGAGACCAGGACCATTCCAGCCAGGCATGGGCTTTATCTCTAAGTGGCTGTGGCCTTTGTTGCTTATCTCTTCTTTCTGAACAAGGAGGGGTGGGCCATTTTGTTAACAAACGAGTAAATCATCTGCTCAGTAAATCAGGGTCCCAGAAAACAAGACCCAGAATTGGGGTCTTAGGCCTGGGTCTAAGCCGGTACCCCAAAATGGGAGTCCAAATGGAGTCCTCGCAGACCATTGAGAATCAGAAGTAGGGAAGTGGACTGGAGCCTCACCCCTCAGGGGTCACGGGACCAGGGAAGGCAGAGAAGGCAACACGGGGTAGTGGGTCTGAGCTGGAGTTCACGGTCAAATGACCCGCGTTCCGATCTCAGCTTCGCATTTCCCAGCTGTGTGACTTTAGGGCAGTAGCTTTAACTCTCTGAGCAGGGTTTCCGCAGGTTTCCAAGTGTTAAGATGAAAAAACTGATGTGTCTGGACTGCTGTGGCTGTTATAGGGGGTGATGTCTTTGTGGCAGGTGGAAATCTACGGCCGTGCATCGACCATGCGGAAACGTACCCTTTGCTCTATCTCAATTTCATCTTTGTCACATATGCCTCATAATGGCAGAGCTTCTCCACTTTTCCAGCCTTGATTGACACGCTTATACATGGTTCCCAAGGAAATCATCTGGCTACTTTCCAGGGCCAAGCTGTGGTCTATGGGGGCTCGGAGGCGGCCTCAGGCCTCTGTCTGGGTACCTCTCATGCCGTATTAGTTAGCTATCACTGCAGAAAATACTGCCCCAAACTTATCAGCTTAAAAACAAACAAACCCTGAACATGAGTTATTATCTCATGGTTTCTGTAAGTCACAAGTCTGGATGCAGCTGAGCAAGTGGCTTCTGGCTCAGGGTCTCAGAGAAGCTGAGGTGTTGGGGGGACTGCAGACACCTCAGCCTCACCCACCCGGCTGGTGGCCGAGTGCCTCAAGCCCTTGCTGGCTGTTGGCCGGAGCCAGTTCTTCGCACACGGACCGCTGCAGAGGGCAGCTCTAACATGGCAGCTGGCTTCCACGGGCGCAGGGAGGGGAGAACCCGAGACAGAAGCCCCAGTCTTTTGGTGACCTGACCTCAGACGGGGCATCTCATCACTTCCGCCATGTTCTGTCCATTAGAAGCAGGTTAACAGGCTCGAGGGGAGGGGCTTACACAAGGGCGTCAACTCCAGGAGGCAAGAACGACTGCGGGGCGTTGTAGCACTCGCTTTCCCCCGACCTGCACCTGGGGAATGAGACACAGGTGTCCTCTTGTTCTCTCTCAGCTCCCCAGACCCACCCTCTTCCTTCGGGTCCCTTTCCCTGGGAGTGGGCCTGGGGAAGGGATGGATTCAAGGCTCTCTGAGACACCCAGCAGCATGTTTCCCACCCTCCTGGCGATCTCCAACTCCCCGAAGGCAGGAAAACTCGCTCCGATCGATTACGAATTCTCCCAAGTCTATTATTAATAGCATCAATTCTATGCCCAGAGTCTGTCATTGTGAAGCTCAAATCATTGGAAACTCCGAAAACGATCCTCTCGAATTCTCATTTCTGCCGCGAGATGCAAAAGCTTGCCTCGGAGCTGGGAAGTGGAGAACCGATTCTTCTCCCTGTCCCGGGTTTCTGCTGTGACCTCCTTTCCCGGAAGCAGGCAAGACAGAAAACCCTAGCATCCTGGGCTGCAGAGGTGTCAGCAGGAATTTGGGGAGGGGTTAGAAACGTGTCTGCTAATATGTGTGAATGTTATTTGGCGAAACAAAGGATGCCCTTAGCACATTGTCATGTGCTCAATACATATACTGTTTCCTCTTTGTCATCTTTGCTGGGAGTCGGGCAGATTCTTGGGATGAGTACACAGCGAGGTCAAGGGTGTGAATGGAACTTTAGGGTCTCACGCAGTGACTGGTTACTGGACTTGTGTGTCCATGGGTGGGGGGTTTAGCCGACTGCCGGCGGCACAGTGGGCTGGCCGAGTGACACTGAACCCCATCTCCTCAAGGTGGTGCCTAGCCCGAAGACACATCCTTTATGGACTTTCTCTCCTTGCCTGTTTCATCATTCTCTGTGCCCCATTCCTGACCCCCATGGTCACTTCCCCGAACAAACTACCTACCCGAAAGCTCTTGTCTCAGGGTTGACTTTGGGGGCTTGACTGGGAACCTTGGCTAAAGCAGCTTTTTTCTACCCACTAGGTCCTCTATGAAGCATTTTATGCCTAATAATGCATTACTCTGTTCAGTTTGCTTTAACAAAAAAATCCCATAGACTGGGCTATTTACAAATAACAGAAATGGACTCCCCACAGTTCCGGAGGCTGGAAAGTCCAAGGTTAAGGCTCCAGCAGACACAATGACATCTGCTGAGAGCCCACGTCACGGTTCAGAGATGGCATCTTCTTGCTGTATTCTCACATGGTGGAAAGGGCAAGGGAACTCTCTGGGGTCTCTTTTATAAGAGCATTGATCCTATTCATGAGGTCCCCTCACTACCTAATCGCCTCCCAAAGGCTCCACCTCCAAATATTATCACACTGGGGATTAGGTTTCAATATATGAATTTGGTGGGGAGGACACACATATTTAGTTTATAGTAATAACCCATTCAGTCTTCATGACACCCGATGTGATAGGTGCTCCATTTTACAGATGTGGAAGCAGAGGCTCAGAGTAGAAATGACTTGGCCAAGGTCACCCTGCCTGCAAATGTCAGGATTGGGTTTCGGCCCAGGTCAGGCTAATTCCATAAAGGATTGCTCTGAGTCTGCTCTCCTGCTCGGAATCCTATGTCCGGTGGGAGTCCAGTGGGTTCCAGGGGGTGCTGTGGTGTGTCTTTCTCTGGGCTCTGGAGGACCCTCTTGCCAAGGGTGCTCTACGTGATTGCTGCCTTTGTCCTACACCTGTGACCTGTGCCTGCTCCCTGGGACCTGATGTTCTAAAATTGCAGATTCAGGACCATAGCCAAGGGCTGTGAGGCTCCCACCCTTCTGAATCCTAAGTAGTTTGAAACTCATTGGAGATTCATTGGCTGCTGAAAAGGGGGAAAATGTGCTTGACTTGCTCTTTTATTTTTCTTCTCTTAAAGAGACTCCAAAGTTATTCTGGTAGCAAGCCTGAGGGCCCCGGACCCGTCACTTCCTGGCTGAAGACAAGGCTGCTTCCGAGGCTGGCTTTGTTTTGCCCTTGCAAAGACCAAGGGAGTCCCGTTTTTAAAAGCCTCTCTGTGTCCTGCTCTTCTGCAGTGTTCACCTCTGGGATTCGAATCTCATCCCAGCTAGACTTGGGATTCAGTCATTGGCAGCTGGGATTCAGTCTTTGGCATCTGCCTTTGAGTGTGATTTAAAAGGTGCCAGGAAACCTCCAGTTTCCCCCGTAGCTCACCCCTGGAGGCAGAATGTACCCGAATGTACACAACAACGAACCAGCCAGGCGCTGGGGGGGTTTACAGGAAATTTGCCATTCCAGCCTCACGTTCCCATTATACGGACAAGAACACAGAGGCCCAAAGGGGATCCCTGGTTTCCCTGAGACCAGTGAGTGCAGGTGCCAGCCTCTGAACTAGAACCTCTCAGCTTTCGGGGTCTAGACCTGTTCCACCTGTCTGTGCTGCCTCAACTTTTAGTGATCCCTGCCTTTGGATTAAGCCTTGCTCTCTCCCTGGGGAGCTATGAAAAGGAATTGATGAGTGAATCCCTGAGAGTTCTCCGATTAGGGAATGAGGATCCCCAAACCGAGGCCAATGGCTGGATCAGCAATCATACCAGGGGCAGGCTCAGTGAGCCTTTGTCAGCGCCTGGGTCCTGTTGCATTGCAGATTTTTCAAAGCATACGAGACCACAGCAGCCACTTTCCAGGAAGGGGTGATGCAATGCAGATAATTGACTGGAGCCTTGGGAGGGGTGAGGAGCGTTCTGGAAAGGACCATGCAATGCAGACAGCTGATCCAAGCCCTGGGAGAGGGGAGGAGTGCTCTGGTCCCAGAGCAGCCCCGTCTGCAGAGATGGAGATTCTCCGAGTGTGGTCTACAGACCAGCAGCATCTGCATCACCTGGGAGCTGGCTAGAAATCCAGAATCTCCCGAGGGCCCCTGACCTGCTGCTTCAGAATCTGCATTTTCACCAGGCCACTGGGTGACTTGAATGCACAATAATGTCCGAGAAGCTCTGAGCAAAGAGGCTACACCAGCAAACCTCCGCCCGTGCTCCAATCTGATGCTGTGTGTGTTCCAAGGAGCTCACGCACCTCGCCCAGCGGCCAAGGGCTGAGTCTACCAATGAATTATGTGGCACAGATGAAGAATATCGTGCCCCCCTCCATTTTCACTCCCCTGGTTTGACCTTATGTACACAGTTAAATACACACACTGATGTGAAAATTCTTGCGACACTTTCTGCAACGTGTTTCACGGAGCAAATTCCATTAAGCCATTTTAATCCAGGATTTAATTTTCTCTACAGCTCAACTTAATGGTTTCCATTTTTTCCCATTAAAATCTTTATTTGTCATAAATTATTTTCATGGGATCAATTATTTTCTGTGTAAAATTTACAACAAACGTTTGATTCATCAATCTTTTTCCTCATACCGACTTTCTGCTGACTCTCACTTCTGCTGTTTACAGGTTTTCTGTCGGTTTGCTCGTTTGTTGCTTTTGTGGCCAGTCTTTCTATCAAGTTCATGTCCCCTGGATCAGGTTTTGCAGATTTAAATTTTGTCGGCAATATTGTTTTATTTTTTTTCTATTTTCAGCCTCTTAAAAATTCTTGTGTGCGTCATTTTAGACCTGTTAATTTTACTTGTCACTGATTATTTCTGCCAGTGATCCATGATGGAAATCATCACCAGAATGTAAGTGAGGGAGGATTTCTGCCTCCTCTACTTTCCCTCCTCCCCTTCTTCTTCCTGCCTTATCTTCAGGTCTTAGAACAGTGCCTGGTACATAGCAGGTGCCCCATAAATATTTGCAGGCAGAATGAATAATATTCACTCATAATTGAATCAAAGACTGATGGTTTTTTGTCTGTGTTTGCTGATAAGAAGTCCATAGAGCAACTTTAAGGGACAGAGATGGGCAGAGACCATTGGGAAAGTAGAGGAGAAGGTGGAGAGATAACACATGCACATGCTCCCACACGCACGTGGTCACACACATATACATAGGTACACCGTGCATGCACAGAACCATGCATATGCCCTTAAAGACACATGTGAATATGGAGGCACAAGTCGCACATATTCAGGGGTGCACAGAGACATGCATCTGCTTATAGTTACAGTCACACATAGGCACAAATGCATGTTTGTACATACAGCATATGGGTATACATAGATGGACACATATGTTTACATATAGAGACACATGCACATAGACACAGACACTCACATACATATATGCACACAGTCTACCAGCATACTGATCGCCAATCTCTTTAATGTGGGGTAGAGCACAATGTCTCTGGTGCACAAACAATGGAATAGAAATTATAGGGTCAAAACCTGCTTAACACACTCCTCTTTGGGGTGTTTAGTGTCTCCATTTTACAACTGGTACTTCATTAAACACATATCGAGGTGAATCCAGTATTGGAAAACCAGCTGCCACCTTTGCCTGAATTTATTCAAAAATGCACTCGGTCCTTTCTGTGGGTCAGAGCTTGTGAAAATCACGGGATACTGGAGAGAAAGAGTGCTCGGCCCTTCTTTTCACAGGCTTGAGGGCTGCTGGGGGAGGTGGATGCGGAAGCTGAGCAATTAAAATGCAGCCCGATAAGCACGATGCAGAAAAATCCTCCGGGGGGCAGCGGGAGCCAGAGCAGGGGTCTCGTGCAGATGATGGAATGTGGTGGGAGCTGTTAAAGTCTGTGCCACCATGTATTTCTGCTGGATTCCTTTTGGCGTGATTGTTACCTAATTATAAAATAATTCTAATGAACACTGCAGGGGAGGGGAAGGCGGCTGAAAGGCAGAGGGAGGAGGAGGTGCAGTTAGAGACCTCGGTCACCTGCTCAACCTGCATGAATGGAGGCAGGCTGTCCCGCTCCTCTGGACCTCAGCACCTCAATTTACAAAACAGGGAATAAAAGCATTTCCCGCATACGTTTGCTGTGAAGGCTAAATGAGAAAAAGCGTCCAAAAGAGTTCTGGAAACTGAAACGCCACCAGCAAGCCGGTGTTGTTATTATTCAGATGGGGCTGCAAAGATGGGGGGGGGGTCTGTTCTTCGACCCTTTGGTGTCTGCTGCAATAGTAGCGTGTAACAAACATGCCCCAAATCTCGGTGGCTCACCACCCCAAGCATTAATTTTCCTCCCTCCTGAGTGTGCAGCTTGACTGGGGTTTGGCAGATCGTGACTGGATTCAGTGGAGCCTGCCTCCAGACTGGGGATTAGATCCAAGCCTTCCCTGCATGTGTCCTGGTTCTCCTGGACATTTTAATGGAATTTTAATCTCATGGTGCTGGGATTAACCTCATGGTGCCCTGGAATTTTAATCTCATGATGCTGGGAGAAGTGTATGAGGGCGAGCCAGCCACACAAACACTTTTAAAGCCAAACAGCCCATCGGCCATAGTGACCAAACCCAACACACCCAACTGAGTGCACAAGAGAACATACGTCACCTCCTTTAGCTGGGGGAGTTGCAAAGTCACATGACCTAAGGAGGGCGGGAGGGACATGATGTCACCTACTGCACCCCCCAGGAAGGACTGGTGATGGTTAGGTGCCCGAGGTTGACAGACTGGGTCCCCATTCCTGGCACTTCTCTCCCCCTTCTTAGCCGTGAGACTTTGGGTAAGTCAACCTCTCCGACCCTCAGTTTATCTGTATGATGGGCCAAAGAATAGTTCCCATCTCAAAGAGTTTCGGTGAAGACTGTCTGATTTATTCCAACAGCCTTGTAAAGGGTCCCCTGGCTTTTACCTGGCACCTCCCATAACCTCCTCTTTACACATCAGCTGGAGACGCCCTTTAATACAGAAGTCATCCAGAAAGAGACCTCATGCCCATTTAAGCAGATTAGTGGTTGCCAGGGGCCAGACGGGAGAGAAGAAATGGGGAGTGACTGCTCATCAGTAGGAGGTTTCTTTTTAGGGGGATGAAAATGTTCTGAAATTGATTGTGGCGACGGTTGCGCAACTCAGTGAATATGCAGTCTCTCTGCCTGGACTCCCCCCACCCCCTGCCCCAGTTATTCACACTCATGTCAGGCCTAAATATCATGACCTATCCTATCCAAACTTGACTCCTCACTGCCACTCACTGTCTCCTGCTCTACCTTCTCTAGTATTTGTAACAATCTGACATGCTTTCTTTTTTCTTTTTTTTTAAAAGATTTTATTTATTTATTTGACAGAGATAGATAGAGATAGAGAGAGAGAGAGAGAGCACAAGTAGGCAGAGAGGCAGGCAGAGGGAGAGGGAGAAGCAGGCTCTCCGCTGAGCAGGGAGCCCAATGCGGGACTCGATCCCAGGACCCTGGGATCATGACCTGAGCTGAAGGCAGGTGCTTAACCAACTGAGCCACCCAGGCGCCCCTGACATGCTTTCTAATTCAGTTATGTGCTGTCTTTAATTATCTGCTCAGTCCCCCTCCTCCTCCTCCTCCCGGTCCCTGCAATGCGCCAGGAGAACGTAAACTTCACCAAGGCAGGACTATTTATCTATTTGCTCCACAGCTGATCCCCAGATGGTGCCTGGCACATAATCAAGTCCTCTATACATATTTGTTGAATGGGTGATGTAAGCAATATGATGCTTATTAAGTGCTCAGGATCTGGTAGGTAGGAGGGGCAAATCAATGTTTATCATCACCATGTATTGCAAATAAGTTACTTAATTGCCAAATTTTCTGTTTGAAGGGACTCTGAGTTTGAGTCAAATATATTCCCCCCCGCCCCGGGAGTCCTTGCTTGTACACACGTGTGGGATAGACTCCTGCTGTGTCAGTAGATGCGACTTTTCAGCCCCAGACTCCTCCTTCCTGCCGGGCATAGCGAGCCATGACATTTATAAATCTCTGGGCTCTTAATCCCCCGCTGATCCTCAGAGAGGAGTAGCGGTTTGTTGCTAAACACCTTGCCCCACTTTGACCAAAGGAATGAAGAGATACCCAGGCACTGATCCAGAGCTGTGACATCGCCTCCACCCTAAGGAGGAGGACGATGAGACTCAGTTGCGCGAACCCACTTGCCCACAGCGCTGGGCTGGGGAGGGGCCGAACCAGGCTGGGACTCCGGGGTCCAGGTCCTCCCATGGCGATCCTGAGGTTTTGGACAGATCTGTTGGTTTCAAAGCCTTTCCCTTACACTGAGCTGAGGTTAGTACATTCTTTGTGTAATTCCTGCACGTTCCTCGCTACCCACTGCCTTGTCTCCATATCAATCTTTTAAGGAACATGCTTGGGTGCCATTAGAGCAATTCCCACAAAATTAGGCCTGGAAGCCCCAGTCAGCATGCAAATATGCTACTTTGGAGCACATTCTGGTTGTAATTCGTGGTGCACAGTGTGGAGCACTAAGCTGGGTCCTCCCACAATCAGTCACCGTTAAATGGGAACCGTGTGGTCACGGATGCGCGAGTTAGGGCCACGAAGGACGGCGATGCCCGGCTTGATGAGGAAGAGTGTGGGTGCCCTCGACAGGGCAAACGTGGCCTTGTAAAGCCTTCCCAGAGCCCAAGGCAGTCACAAGAACCATCGAGGATAAGTATGTGGACACCAAATGGCAGTGCTGGGAGCCCGTGTTGGCAAACCCACCATTTATGGAAAGACCCGGAGGCATGGGTCTTTGGCCATCAGGGGATTCCACCTTGCAGGACGTGAAGGAGTCGAGAAAACTGTAAAGGGCGGATCAGACCCCACACCATTTACCTGCGAGTGGCTGGCCTGTATCAAAGAGCAAGCCACGCGCAACAGGACAAGGAGGCCACACCACAGGCTCCCTCCCCTTGTTGGCAAGAAGGGAGTTCACTGATCTTCAGTGCAGTTCAGTGAAGCTTGTTGCACGCTGGCAATGGGCTGGGCTACAGACAAAGTCAGCTTCTCGCGCCCCCCCAGAAATTCACAGCCCCAAACAACATAAAGGCTTCCCTACAGGACACTTGCAAATTGACAGAGTGTTGTGACCACCACCACCATCTTGTTTTTAATAATTTCCATCACCCCAGAAAGAAAACTCTCTATTTCTTCCCTCAGTCCGCAGCAACCACTCATCTATTTCCTGTCTCTATAGATTTTACTTCTCTGGACATTTTGTATAATGAAATTATACAATATGTGGTCTTTTGTGTCTGGTTTCGTTCACTTAGCATAGGGTTTTTGTGGCTCATCCATTTAGAGACTCAGAAGCAATGTTTCCAGCATCAATACAGACTTTAATTTTGTCCTTTTCCTTCACAACCGAAGCATGATTAACTGGCGCAAATCCGATGCAGTTGAAGACTTGTCATTTGCGGCGTGCCTGCTCATTTCAATCTCGACTGAGATTTGATCCCTGATCTTTAATAATGGTGCTTTTACTTTTGTCGTTTTCAGTCATTTCTTGTCATGAGTCAAATGCGATGAAACAGCTAAGTGATCATCTCAACAAAGACAGTGATGGTGCTGGGGCCCCTGCTTGGCAAGCCCAGGTAACCTACCAGGTAACTAGTCACATGGCATGTGAAGTCCTGACTCAGGGTCATCGATATGCACAGTGGATGGAAGGGCGGCTGTTCAGAGCTTGGAAGCTTGAGCACTGGAGAATGCCTGTGAATGTCACGGTCTCCTTCTTCCCCCTCCGCTGTCTGCTGCCTTGTTCTGTTCAGGCCCACAACAGATCAGATGAGGCCCACCCACATGGGGGAGGGTGCTCTGCTTTCCTGAGCGCACTGGTTCAAATACTAATCTCATCCCGAAACACCCTCCTGGACTCTCCCAGAAACTCTGTTTAGTCTGAGCACCCCATGGCCAGTCAATGTGACTCATAAAATTAACAGGAATCAGTGAGTGGGCAGGCAAGGGAGGGAAAAGCACTTTGGGCAGAGAGGACAGCCTAAATAAATGTCTGGAGGTGCAAGACAGCAAAGGGTGAGTTTGGGATTACAGGCAGGTCAGGGTGGCTGGAGGGTAAAGGATGGGAGGAGCCTGGGGGATGACTCTGAGGGGGAGGCTGGAACATGTTAGGAATGTGACTGGATCCTGCTGAGGAGCGTGCCTTTATCGTGAGGGCAATAGGGAGCTACTGAAGAATTTTATGTGCAGGTGTGACATGAACAGATTTGAGTTTTATAAAGATGAGTTCCAAGTGGGGATCCTGGTGCCTTGGATCAAGGGTGGCTATTCCAAGTAGTAGACGTGGGTCTCAAAATCCTGCAGAGCGGTGGATCCACCATATTTTTAACTAGAGATTGTCCCAGGACCCAGAGCAGACCAAGATGGCCACAGCCATGTGGGTTGTGGGTCCAAACCACACAGAACAATAGGCTTAAGATGTTGGCAGGTCTTAGGAGTAAGTGAGATGACATAAGAAAAAAGGTTCTTTAGAAATTCAGTTTATAAAGATGGCGGAGGAGTAGGAGACCCAGATTTCGTCTGGTCTCAGGAATTCAGCTATTTGAATAGGGATCAAACCATTCTGAACACCTACAAACTCACAGGAGATCAAAGAGGAGAGTAGCAACAACTCTCTGAACAGAGAAGCGACCACTTACTGGAAGGTAGGACGTGCGGAGAAGTGAATCCGAGGCGATATTCGGGAGGATAGACGGCGGGGGAGGGGCCTCCGTCGGCCGCTTCTGGCAAGT
>NW_027397075.1:8275399-8311467 GCF_003265705.2 Callorhinus ursinus | reverse complement strand
ACTACTGGGTATTTACCCCAAAGATACAAATGTAGGGACCTGAAGGGGTACGTGCACCCCAATGTTTATAGCAGCAATGTCCACAATAGCCAAACTGTGGAAAGAGCCAAGATGCCCATCGACAGATGAATGGATAAAGAAGAGGTGGTATATATACACAATGGAATATTATGCAGCCATCAAAAGGAATGAGATCTTGCCATTTGCAACGACGTGGATGGAACTGGAGGGTGTTATGCTGAGTGAAATAAGTCAATCAGAGAAAGACATGTATCATATGACCTCACTGATATGAGGAATTCTTAATCTCAGGAACAAACTGAGGGTTGCTGGAGTGGTCGGGGCTGGGAGGGATGGGGTGGCTGGGTGATGGACATTGGGGAAGATATGTGCTATGGTGAGCGCTGTGAATTGTGCAAGACTGTTGAATCACAGATCTGTACTTCTGAAACAAATAACGCAACATATTTTAAGAAAAAAGGAAAAGAAGAAGGTAGCAGGAGAGGAAGAATGAAGGGGAGTATGTCAGAGGGGGAGACGAACCATGAGAGATGATGGACTCTGAAAAACAAACTGAGGTTTCTAGAGGGGAGGAGGGTGGGGGGATGGGTTAGCCTGGTGATGGGTATTGAGGAGGGCACATTCTGCATGGAGCACTGGGTGTTATGAACAAACAATGAATCATGGAACACTACACCAAAACAAATTATGTAATATATGGTGATTAACATAATAATAAAAAATTAAAAAAAAAATCCTGCAGAGCTCTGGCCAGGTCTCCCCAGCAGACAGTCACAGTTTGGGGAGGAGGGAGGCTAAGACTTGCCATGGAGTTCTTTGGGTTTCTAGAACCCCAGGCTGACGACTGTCAGGGCAGAACCTGACAGGGATCTAAGACTGGCTGTCTGAGTGAGCAGCCACTGACAACAAATTCTCATTTCCTTAGCTGGCAAAGCCTTCTTGGTACAAAGAGGTGTTCATGGTTTCTTTTATTAGAAGGGCATTTAGAGGTCCTGAGTTGGGAAGGCAGGTGTATGGAAACATGACATTCCTTTCCTCGTAAACGTGTTAGGGCCTTCTTCCCGCTTTATAGTTGGCTCTGTTGATGATGGAGGGGAAAGGGATCAGTATCTTTGCCTTCTGGGATCTGTAACCTTTGTGAGGAATGATGCACCCCAGTAAACGAGGTGGATTTCAGTGTTCTACTGAATTACCAGATTGCTTCCCATGCACTGTGCAGCCTCAGGCAGATCATTTAATGTCTCCAGGCCTCAGTTGCTTAGTCTGTGAGATGGAAACGCAAACCTGCCTCTTAGAGGTGTTGTGGGCATCGCATGAGTGAATATTCATAGGGCATTTAGGGTAGTGTCTTGAATGTAGGAAACCTAGAAGTGTTTGTTCAATAAAAATCGATAGATTCTGAGCCACAGCTGGCTCATGTTATGGAGAGCTAGTTAACTACCTGGCCGAGGGATGCTGGTGCATTCCCTCCAGCTTCATCTGCTGGGGAATGAGGAGGCTGGACTGGGGGGTCTCCAAGACCTCTGGGTCTCTCAGCTCCGCCTCTTTTCTCCCACTGTCCAGTGAAAGAGAGAAGGTTTGTTTATATGCCGTGGAAGCCAGTGACGAAACAGACGCAGAGAGGTAATATAATTTGCCAGAAGACTGGGATTGGAGCCAGCCCGAGATGAGTGTTTCTTAGCCCTTTTTGCCCCCCGAGAAACATTTGGGGAGCTTTAAACATGCTGGTGCCTGAGCCTCACCCTGGAACCATTGACACAGAGTCTG
The DNA here is from genome assembly GCF_003265705.2 of Callorhinus ursinus. Lineage (NCBI taxonomy): Eukaryota > Metazoa > Chordata > Mammalia > Carnivora > Otariidae > Callorhinus > Callorhinus ursinus. The sequence continues at coordinate 8,309,679 of NW_027397075.1, read as the reverse complement.
GGTGTGAGGCAGGGTCTCAGTATACTTGAGAAAGTCTCTCTAGATGATTCTAATAGCAGCTGGACTTGGTTCTCATTAGCTTGGATTAAAATTCAGGTCTAACCTAGCGTGCTATCTTCTGACCATACATTCGTAAGGATGGGTGATGTTGGTCTGCAGCGTGTTGGCTGGAGCTGCCCAAGAGAGGAGCGTTCCTCTGAGTGGGAGCCTCACACTGGACCCCACTGCACACCACAGCCCATTTTACCTTCTAAGGAGAAGCTGTGAGTTTTACAGATGAGGATCTGAGAGGGGACAGGCACTTCTCAAGGTCCGGGGGTTAGTGAGTGGTGGGACCAGGTCCATCTGACCCAAAGCTGCTTAGCTTCTCATCATCTCTCACCACCTGGGTGGATGAAGCAGAGTGAGCCCCTTGTGGGGGATCACACCCTTGACTCTCGGGCAGTTCAGGTCACACTGAATGTTTGCTTCTGCACCTGTAGTTCACCAGGGGTTGGGGAGTAGGTTGCTCCTGATGTGGGTTAATTTATTCCCTAAGTCAGCACAGAGTAGACCAGAGGTTCTCTAAGCGTGGTCTCTGGATCGCTAACATCGTTATCACCCGGAAATTTGTTAGAAATGCAGATTCTCAGGCCCCATCCAGGACTTGCTGACTCAGAAACTTTGGGGGTGGGGCCCTGTGATCCTTGTTTTAATGACCCTTCCGGTGGACTCTAATGCTGGTCAAAGTTGGAAGGCCACTGTTTCACACCTGGCTGCAAATTATAATCACTTGGGGAGCTTCCGCACATAGTCATGCCTAGACCAGCTGGGGTCTCTGAGATGGGGTGGGGCCTGGGCACTGGTATTAAGAGAAACGTTTAGGGTAATTTTAATGTGTAACAAGTTTTGCTCAGTTTTAAAAACAGCAACGGTAGGCAAAAACACCAACAGTGTGCCCCGTTAAATTTGAATTTCAGATACAATACAAAAATGGATGCTTTTTTAGTTTAAGTATGTGCCACACAATATTTGGAATAATGCTATGTGTAATCAATGGTAAGAACCACTGGACTTAGAATCTGAAGATACCGAAACTTTAGAAGAACAGAGCTAGAATATAAAAAGAGGAAATGCTTGAATCTTATGTGTGCAGCTCAATGAATTTTACTTACAAACACTTGTGTAACCACCACCCAGATCCTTTGCTACTCAAAAGCACGGTCCGAGGACCAGCAGCATCAAAATCACTTGGGAGCTTGTTAGGAATTCTGAATCTCAGCTTCTACCCCAGACCCACTGAATTGGAGTCTGCATTTTAACAAGGTCCCCGGGTGATTTGTGTAAACGTTAAGTTTGAGAAGCTCCGATCTAGTCTCTTTGTAGAGCTGCACTGTCCAAGGGATGCCTGGGTGGCTTAGTCAATCGAGCGACCGACCCTTGATTTCGGCTCAGATTATGATCTCAGGGTTGTGAGATCGAGCCCCATGACGGGTTCTGTGTTCAGTGCAGAGTCTGCTTGTCCCTCTTTCTCTGCTCCTCCCCCTGCTCTCTCTCTGTCAAATAAATAAAATAAAATAAAATAAAATAAAATAAAATAAAATAAAATAAAAAAACCCACAACAACCAAGAACTGCATTGTCCAAGATGGTAGCTAATATCCACGTGGAGCTATTTAGATGAAAATTAATTAAAATGAAATAAATTTTAAAAGTTAGTTTCTCCACCATGGAAGCCATATTTTTTTAAAGATTTTTATTTATTTATTGAGAGAGAGAGAGAATGATAGAGAGCATGAGAGGGAGGAGGGTCAGAGGGAGAAGCAGACTCCCTGCTGAGCAGGGAGTGCGATGCGGGACTCGATCCTGGGACTCTAGGATCATGATCGGAGCCGAAGGCAGTCGCTTAACCAACTGAGCCACCCAGGCACCCCTGGAAGCCATATTTTAAGTGCTCAGAAACTATGTGGCTCGCGGCTACCGTCTTGTGTGGTGCAGATACAGAACGTTTCCATCATGGCAGAAAGTTCTGGAGGGCGCTGTTGTGGAAGAAGTCACCCAAAGTGCATTCTTTGTGGGCCCACAGGTGGGCCTCAGAGCCTTGTTCAAAGACAAACATAAAAGCGGCAATGGGTCAGAGAAGCAGAAGCAGATGCCTGAGTCATCTGAAAAAGGTAGTTAAAACCCCAAAAATCTCCCCTCAAGTTGGCAGAGCTCCTGGGCAAGCATGTCCCCGCTCTGCTGGCAGAAGTACGTGAGTGCCTAGGACATCCACATCACTACCTGATAAATTCATTACGCTGGACGTGATCACAGTGAATGGCAAATGAAGAGGCAGAGGAGGGAGGACAATATTTCTGTTGTGTGACACAAACAGTGCTCACCCAGTGGGACGTCTCCCTCTGGCTCTCTTTGCCCTCTGCTGGTGGCATGGGGGGCAGGGAATGCATCCGAGGGCTGGCCACTGAAACCTCCAGGCGCCTTGTTATATACAGCAGGGACGTGAAGACATTTGGGAACCAAAAGGCTCTGGAGAATTTGGATCCCAGCCTCTGGGTCTGCAGCAAGAAGGCTGGGGTTGTCAAATGGCAATTATCACCTCTTGCAGATTTTATACGGGATTCACCATTGCAAGTGTTTTGTGCGGGCAGTTCTCTCATTTGATTGTCAGCTACATACAGGTTTTCGGTGCGAGATACATCAGAGAGAAACCCTGAGAGCTGAAAGTTCTTGGAAAAATTCATTCTGTTCCTTGGATTTCTGTTTTGGAGACATCACTAGGCAGCTGTGAGTTCTTGGGCGAAACGCTAGCCTCTTGGAGCCTCAGTTTCCTTTTCTGTAAAATTTTCGAAGGGGTGGTGGGTTGGTGATACTCTGTGCTGGCTCAGCCAGCGGTCAGTGAATATTTTTAGGTTCCGTCCATTTTCTGAGAATCTACTTTGTACCAGGCATGGGAGTAATGCTAAGATGGATAAGACACGGTTCTTGTCATGTGTAGCAAGCTGCAGTTAATCACAGTGTTCAGAGATCAGGGCAGGGATGAAGGTGTTTACGGGGTGCTATGGAAACATGGAAATGCAGAGTTTTTCATCCCATGGACCTCCCATTGGGCTGCTTGGGTGTTCTTGAGACATGATGTCTGACTTGACCCAGAGCAAGTGATCCAAGACTGAGCAAGGGAGACATTGCAATGTCTACTGTGCTCCAGCCCTGGGAGGCCCACTTGTCATTTCGGCCATATCCTTTTGGTTACACAGGCCAGCCTACCCAGCCTACGCAAGCCCATGAGTGTCAGATGAGAATCAGAGGGGCCATCTGGGAGGCTGACTCCCTCCAGTAAGATGAGGGGTTATACCCTTGCTCCCTTTTTACCAATGAGGAAACCGAGGCATGAGGCTGAGTGACTTGACCCAAGGATCTTGCAATTACACATTGGCAGCGTTTGGTACCCTGCTGCCTTCTGATGAGCTCTTTCTTCTCCTTTCATTCAAAGTCATTTCATCAGGATACAAATCAGGACGGAGGTGTGGCTGGAACGGCAGAGAATCCGGAATTCTCTGTGGGGAGGTCTAGGGAAATTAACACTCGCAGAAGACCATCCAATTCTCCCACCCAGAACCTAGCACTCAGGCAAAACCCAAGTGTTAGGTTCAGAGGGAGGCTGGTCTGTTGGTGAATGTTCTTTTTTTTTTTTTAAAGGCTAGTGTATTACTGCTGGTTTTCAGGGAGTTCATGATGAAGCTAGAAAAATAACCTATCTGTCTATCTGCATCTATAGATATCAAGATGGCTCAGAACTCAGAGTAAACCCCAAATCAGGGTTCCTTACTATAAAGGCGCAGCTGACCACTGTTTATTCTTTGCCCGTCTTGTGCCTCATCTGCTCTGATGGAGACACTCTGGCCTCTGCACGTCTTCACACTCTCCTGCTCCATTCCGTCTTCAGCATCCTTGCTGATCCCTCTGGCTGATATGTTCTTGCTCAGATACCTCCACCTCCTCAGGGAAGCCTTCCCTGCTGATCTAGCCAAATCCTTCATCCCCAGCTGTGTATGAACACACACACACACACACACACACACACACACACACACACACACACACACCACATCTTCCTTATCCATTCATCTATTGATGGACACTTAGGCTGCTTCCATATTTCCATATCTTGGCTATTGTAAATAATGCTACAATGAACATAGGGGTGCATATGCCTTTTCAAATTAGTGTTTTCATTTATTTTGGGTAAAATATCCAAGAGTGGAATTTCCTGGATCATGTGCTATTTCTATTTTGAATTTTTTGAAGGCCCTCCATACTGTCTTCCAAAGTGGTGGCACCAACTTACATTCCCATCAGCAGGGCATGAGGATTCCTTTTCCTTCAACTGTGTTTTGTTCATGGCTGCAAGCCCCAGCTTCTGGAAGAACGCTGAATGCGGAGTCAGCCTTCAGTCTTTATTCATTGAATGAACGAACAAATGAGCAATTAATATTAGTCAAGGCATTTACGTTCGTCACCTCATTTGATCCAATAAATCCAATGATTTATTACTGTCCCCATGTTAGAGAAGGGAGTCTGAGGGTCGAGAGATTCGGGGGTTGGCGTGGTCCGTGGATGAGTTGAGACTGAAACTGAGGCCTGTGTGTCTTCCAGGCCAAGCTGCTGTTTGCCTTTCACCACCCCATGGTGTCCTCTGGGAGATGAGCCTTCTGCCTCCAGGCTTTGCAGATTCTGGAATGCCAACTTCAGATTCTGATTTTCCCCCTAACTGACCGAGGTGTCAGAGAGGTGACATCAGGAGACAGCAGGGAGTGCAGAAAGCTGTTAATTTTGCTTTTCCTCTTTTTATTCCACAATCCTGAGTTTCTTTTTGAATATCCCCTCACCAGGCCATGAGTGATGGCATTCTCCTCACACATGTCGCCCCGCACAAGCTTGTGGAGACCTTGCTGGCTAAGAACTGTCAGCTCCAGCCGCCACGGGACACCGGCACTTCCTCTTTCTGCTTGGAGGTGACAGAGCCATTCAGTCTTCTAGATAGTCGTTGTGACACAACATAACTGAGCTGCGGTTTTCTTCACTTTTCACATTAAGGACAGCGTGACTGCATTCTAGAAAGAGTTTCGAATGGAGGGGCAAAGGTATTCTAATTCTGCCCAATATCTCAGCAGCCACGTTGAATCACGAGCATCCTCCAGGTTAGCAGACCTCTCCCTGTGAGAGGACTGGACGGAATTTTTGTTGAGCAGGGTCAGGAAGGGAGGCAGGGATAAAAGACCACCAATGCACTCATACACGCTTACACCCACAACCAACCTGGAATGTACATCCAAGCCATGTGGAGCCAGGACTGGTTACCTGGTAGATGATGCCCCCCCATGCAGAGAGTAAGAAGACAAGCGATTAATAATAGCTTTTACCCCCAGTTAAGACATTCCCATTCACCATCTCATTTAATCTGGCAAGGTAGCTATTATTTATTACTATCCCCATTTTACAGATGGTAAAACTGAGTCTAGCGAGGTTAATTGGTTGGTGTAGTTGGTGGCTGACCCGAAATTCTGTGGTTGCACTCGGTGAGGGAAAGCCCCCAGACTGTAAACCTCTATGTCACACATGAGCTTCAGATTCATTACCAGCTCATTCTCTTTGTGTTTGCAGCCTGCCTCTCAATCTGGGGAGGTTTTATCCAATGCTGATGCCCGGGCCCCACCCTCCAGGGTTTTGATTTAATTAGTGTGGGTTAGGGCAAGGGTTATGGGTTGCAATGTTCAAGCAGTGTTTAAATCCATTGGGTTCAGTCTTCGCTGACTTGGAGAGGCACCCGGCGAGATGCAAAGCCCCAGTCAGCCGCCAGCGTGTGTGAGGTTTCCGACACTTAACATTTGGAAGATTTCCTTTAGGAATCTAGATTTCTGACTTCTTTTGAAAATTTAGCAGCTCCAACAGCCCTTGGCCAGAATTCCCAGTAGCAGTAACTGGTTATTACAATTTTTCTTACCAACCTGGCATTTGTTAGGTATTTGAGTTTGAGACTCCGTGTGTTATTTCTTTGCTTCTGTCTGGTAACCTCTGCTCCTTTACCAGGTATGTATTCTGGGCTCCTTTCCTCACTGGGCACTTGGACCTCGGCCGGCCTGTTTCTCAGCATCTCCAAGTGGTTGTTTCACACACAATCCAGCATCTGACATGGGTCACCTGCTCCTTGTAGCAAGTACTGCTGGGCATTTTGCCCAACAAACATTCCCTCATCTTTGTCGTTGTTGTTAAAGTAAGAGGCAATGTGTTCAGCCTCAGGAGATGAGCCTCAGTTGGTTCAAATTATTTGTGGAACTTTCCTTTCCCTTTGTCTAGGACTGGCTTAGGGGTGGGCATGTGACTCAGTTCTGGCCAATGATATCTGAGGAGAGGTCTACTAGGAGATTCTGGCAAAGATTTTTCTCCTTCATAAGAGAAAGATTCCTTCCTTTTGGAAAGCTGTCATGTGGAGATGTGATATTTGTTGGGGCAGCCATCTTGTGACCATGAGGCAGAGCTCATTCTCACACTGAGAATAACAGAAGTCAGGCAGATCCAGGGACCCTCATGATTCACGGAACTGCTTAACCAAATCTAGGCCTCCTTATTACAGACTTATTATTTTGGAAGCCACAAATGCCCTTGTGGTTTAAGACAGTGTGGGACTTTAAACAGTATCAGTTAAAGCCAAAAATATTTCTAACCCTTAAATCTCTCCCACTCGGTAGACTGTAAGCTCCAGGAAGGCAGGACTGCATCTGTTTGTCCACTGGTATATAAGCTTAGCACACTGTCTAGCACATTGCTGGCACCCTATAAATGTTTGTTGAATGGGTGAATTAATCCATTTCAGACATTCCGAACTAACTAGGTATGACAAAGGCAGAAACATCCAATTTATGTGCTCTGGTCCAAGTATATAATATACATAAATAAAATTCAGGTAGTAATTTCAGAGAAGTAATATGAGTAAGTAACATGTTTGACTTCATTTTACAGGGGAGAGTTTTGGGGCTCAGAGAGGAGAAATTATTGCCCATATCCGGAGCCATAGCCACAGCTGGGGAATAATGAAGTCTGGGTGATTTGAGTCCAAAATCTGTACTCTACGGACTCTGGCCCGCGTGCTGAGCTTTGCTGCCGGCAATCCTCAAGGGAAGGCAGAATGTCTGTAGCAAAGGAGATAGCTCCTACAGGTTTGTCTTGCAAGATCCAACAGATGACAGAACTACCCAGCAGAACTTGGTTCTCATGAGCCCTGATTCACCAGATGCTATTTTTGTGCCATTTATGAGTAGAGCCACAAAAATTGGCATCATGGAACCTGACAGAAGAAAACTTTGGCTTCCATCCCTTTTAGCTGCCAGCCCACGATCCCATGCTGTGGCAGCTAGAATGCGGACCCTGGAGACCAACTGGCTTGATTGCAAATTCCAGCTCTGCGGCTCCCGAGCTGTGTGACCTTGGGCATACAAAGTCAGCCCTTGGAGCCTTGGTTTCAGCCTCCATAAAAGGCAGGGTGGCCATAAGGAGAGGAAATGTGGGAAGTGCTTTGCACCATACCTAGCACATAGTAGGCGCTCAACACACAGAAGTTTCTGTCTGCTCCACTGTTCTGTCTCAGTTCTGAGGTCAACTCTAAGTAAATTTTTATGTTTAGGAAAGTTATTGCATTTTATATAGAAGGTAGATATAAAAGATGTGGAAAATTCTACTGAAGATTTCATAACCCTTCTTTCCAGATTCTGTGCCAGAGAAATAAGCCTCAGCTCACCCCACTGTAAAAGAGAAAGAACTAAAACCACCTTCCACCTAATGCACAGCAAAGCTGAGAAATTCTATGACTTAATTAAAAGCTGCAGACTATCTTCCTAGCTGCAGATGAATGACATTTCAATAGAAACTAGTGTTCAGCTACATCATTACCTGCTTAGGTAACCATGCCCCCAGACAGCACGCCTTCATAATTACTGTATACTTTTCTTAAATCCCCTGTTTACTGATTGTCTTACAACCAGACAACATACATAGGTAATTTTATATTTATGAATAAGTGCTCTTCCTTGGCAACTTGAACATCTAAATCAGGCAACCCAGAGTCAGGTAATCGCAGAGAAACATTTGTCGTTTGGCCTGTGTGATCTCCAGGTAAATAGCATAATTACGTGGTACCTGTTTGGAATCAAAGGTGGGTGGCCTATCAGTTGTGTTTCTGTCATCTCGTTTTTAAAAAGTGAAATTCAAATTTACCTGAAGGAGTGGCTTCTGGCTTTGACAACTCTCATCAAATGTCCATGCCTTTGCTTTCATAACCTGATAGTCTTGGAGCCTGTGGGTAGAAATGAGCACGTTTCAATGGCGTAGCTACGGTTGAAAAAAAAAGACTATCCATCAGATTTCATCTGATAACAAATCTGGCCAATGAGATTGGCGTATGCCTCAGGTCTGACCAATCACTGGGCTCTATTCCTCAGGCATCAGTAATTGGCTCAGTGGGTGAGCATGTGACCTTAGCAGAGCCAATGAGCATTCTTCCCTGGAATCGATGTATAGATGCTGGAGGGAAGACGCTCTTGCTTTTGGCCGGAAATATAAAAGGGGATGTAAATTGTAGGTGCTGGCAGTTAGCTTTTTCCCCACCATGTAGAGAAGAACTGTCTATAGTGGAAGGTACTGAAGAGAAGGAGAGAAGAGGGAAGGGGGGAGGGAGAGAGAGAGAGAAAGAGAGAGAGGGAGAAATTTTGGCAATGTAAGTCCAGGCTGGTCACCAGTCCCATTGCCTGGAGGCCTCATCCCTGTAGTTCTGCTTTCAATTCTTTCCAAAGTATCCTTCCCAAGCCACACGAACCAGTAAATTCTGTTCTCCAGTAGATGGTATGAATTTAGGTTTGGCCCCATTTCCTGCAACAAAAGGAAGTTCTGACTTCTCTCACAAATTCCCCAGGCCAGTTTGAGGGTGAGCGAACGCTCCCTCCACACTGCTCTCTGGGGGCCATCTGCTCTGAGCCCAGTGATTCAGGAGATCTTTGCGTAGTCTGTGAAAAGGCAGAATTAGCGTGTTCTTTACTCATCTTCCCTGGCCACCCCTATGGATGGAGACTGGAGAATGGAAAAGCAACCCCTGGGCCGAAGTTGATAAGACCTTTTCTTTCCTTACAAGCTCTGCTCGGTGGATCAATGGCTTCACACATATTCCTGCCCTTGGACTCAGTAACTCTAATTCTCGGTCTCTATTCTGGAAACAGCATAAGATGGAGCAAAGATTTATCCATAACGAGGCAGAGCAAGGCCCTATTGTGTGGCATGTGGCACTTAACTTGTCCCATGAAGAATCTGAAATGATATTTAAATACCTAGCTATAATAGTGAATGAAAAAAGTAGGGCGGAGGAATTGTGACAAACACTCTACATTATGTAAAGAGCCCTGAGAACAAAGCCTGGAAGGAAACGGGCTGTTATTTGACTGCGGTTGAACAGTGGGATTGCAAGGCCTATGTTGTCTGGCTTCCCTAAATTCTTCATCGCCTTTCAAACTTCCTATAATGATGATGTATTACTTTTATAATCAGAAAGAGGAAATAACGCAAAATATAATAAAGCAAAACAAACCTTGGCTTGACTACAGTCCACCTTCTTCTCTCTGGTTGAGCGAAGATGTCTGACTACTTGTGCTTTTGGCTTGGGAATGAGATCTGGGTAAGCAAATATCCTCTGTGACCTTTCAGCAAGCTCCTTGACATTTCTCTTCCTGGCCTTTCGCCTATAAGTGGGGATATGAATTCCTGCATGATTACCATTCAAAAACATCAGGGGGGTGAAAAGGACTATCAATGAAATACTGAGCATGAAGGGACTGCATTTCAGGAGTTGCTTTGCTGGAGGGGCTGGGACGTCTGCAGTGTCCCCAAGAAGCTCCCTGGGCTGAGCAAAAGGGGACACGTTTCCAGGGTGGATTCTGAGGACACTGTCAAACTATCCCCCCTGGTATGCAGTATGTTGATTTCACAGGGAGGGCATGAGATGAGAACAGAGGGTTCAGATGAGAGAGGGTCGCAGGTGTAGCACCTGAGAGCCATTCCCCGCCTGGTCAAGTGCTCACCTGTCTGGATGGTCTCGCAATCCATCCGGCAAACATTGACTGAAGCGTCCACTCCATACCGGGGATGGTGACTGGCTCTGGGTTATGGAGGAGTGAAGGAGCCAGCACTCCCAAGCGCTGATGGAGGAAGACAGCTCTGTAGAAACAATTGATCTGACCAGCACCATCAAACAGAAATATAAAGTGAGCCACAAATATAATTTTATGTAATTATAGAATTACATAATTTTATATAACTTAAAATCCTTAGACACATGAAAAAAGTAAAAAGAAAGAGATGACAGAAAAATTTAAGTAATGTGTTTTATTTAGCTTAATATATCCAAAATATTATCATCGCCACACGGAACTGACATAAAAACACGATCTTTCATTCTCTTTTTATAGCGTTTTAAAAATAGACATTATTTTTTGGGCGCCTACGTGGCGCAGTCGGTTAAGCGTCCAAGTCCTGGTTTCCGCTCAGCTCATGATCTCATGGATCCTGAGATCGAGCCCTGCATCGGGCTCCGCGCTCAGTGGGAAGTCTGCTTGAAGATTCTCTCCCTCTGCCCCTCCACCCACTGTGGGCGCAAGCTCTCTCTCAAATAAATAAATCTTTAAAAAAATAGACATTATATTTTAGAGTAGTTTTGGGTTCACAGCATTAATGAAGGGAAGGTATAGAAATTCCCCACTCACACCCTGCCCCCACACAGGCCCAGCCTCCCCCACTATCAACATCCCCCACCAGCGTGGGACCTTTGTTATAATGGATGCACCTACATGGACACATCATAGACACCCAAAGCCCATAATTTACCTTAGGTTCATTCTTGGTGTTGTGCATTCTCTGGGTTGTTGTTCATTCTATCAGGCAGATGTATGTATAATCCACCATTACAGTACCATACAGAGTAGTTTCACTGCCCTGAAAATCCTCTGTGCTCCGCCTGTTTGTCCCTCTCCTAACCCCTGGCAACCACTGATATTTTATTCTTTCCAAAGTTTTGCCGTCTCGAAAACGTCGTATAGTTCAATCAGACAGTACGGAGCCTTTTCAGACTGGCTTCTTTCACCTAGTGATGTGCATTTAAGGTTCCCCTACATCTTTTCATGGTCCTTCATTCCAGTTTGTACTAAATCTTCAAAATCCGGTGTGGATTTGACACTCAAAGCCCATCTCAGTTTGGAAGAGCCACGTTTCCAGGGTTTCATATGGAGCCATGGAGCTCCCAACTATCTTCATGTTAATGCCTTGCTAGAGGGAAAAACAATCTTAACTTGACAAGGCAAAGCCTTCTGTTATCCTGTGAGTCTTCTTTAACATATGGAAATCCTTTGGAAACCTCCCATTTCCTTGCTTCCCCCAACCCCATAGTATATAATCAGCCACCCCTCACAACCCCGGGGCAGCAAATCTTTCTGCCCACGGGTCCTGTCCCCGGGCTTGAATAAACCACCACTGCGCTCCAAAGACATCTCAAGAATTCTTTTTTGGTCGTCGGCTACGGACCTCACCCCACCGAACCTCACCTGTATTCCAAAACCCCCTCAGTGAAGACCAGTGATCCTTTCAGGATGTCTGTGCAAAGGTGAACAGTGAAAGCAGTGGTGAGAGCCTGTGTGGCTGGGATCGTGGTCCATGCACAGGACACCCCTGGCCATTGCTCTTGGAAGCGCATCTGGGCGTCAGCGTCCAGAGATCGCAGAGAATGGGGTTCAGCAGGTGTCTTACAGCAGAAAGAGGAGCGCAGATTCCGAGCCCCACGTCTTGTGGCAGGTCCCTGCCCTTCCTCCGTTTTCCAGGCACCGGGTAATGGGGGGAGAATTTCACATGGAGGAGAGATGGCAGAACACCTAGGATCTTCATTTCTCGCTACCTCGGCAAATGGGAGCTCAGAGTCTGGTTCTGTTTGATTTGGAAAAAATAAATTTTTGTGACCATTTTGCCCCTGAGGGTTGCAGAGCATTTTCCAATGGATTTTGACATTTTCTGTCTGCCAAGCTTCTGTCTTGATAACCTGACACCGGGAGAGTTAGAAAGGGCATCCCTATGCTGTGCCCGCAGCTCTTACCAGCAATGCTAGGAAAAGGGTTGAAGTGAGTGATTCACTGGGGGGGCATGGGGGCGTCTGAACCAGCATTTCCTGGAATAAAGAGGGAAAGGGATGTATTCTGTGAGAGGATTGACTCCTCTGAAAGAGCTTTGAAGTCGGAGTCTAGTACCCCCCCCCACAACTTCTTGGCTGTGTGGCCTTGGGCAAATCACACCACCTCTCTGAGCTTCTGTTTTATTTTGTTGTGCAGAATAGATGTGATAAAATCTACTGTGGTGGATCAGCTTCCTTGGAAAAGACTCTGAGATGGGGATTTGCGTGCAAGTTTATTGGGGAATGTTCTAGAAGTCTACACTTGGGGAGGAGTAAGGGAAGTTGATGGGGCAGAGGGAGGAGCTCAACCATTATTAGGCAGTTGTGACAGAGACCTCGTCCTGTCACAACGTCACCAGCTACCCAGAGCTGGGACACTCTGCAGAGTTGTTCCTCTTGGAGGCAGAAGGGTGGGGTCAAGCACTGGGTTCAGGTTGGCACCCCCCTCCCTGGGAGGAAACCTGTGACCTTGGGGAGCCTGGTCCCTTTCACCTGGGGGGGGTGTAATTCCTGGGAAAGAGCTTGGCCAAGAGTTGTCAGCCAGCAATATCCCTGGGAGCAGGAGCAATGAGGGCCCCTAGCCCCAAAGGAGAGATATGGGGGGCACACCACAGTAACCCCTACAAGTACCAATCTCAAGGGCTAAGTGGGAGGGTCAGATGCACTGAAGACCTTCACATGATTGTCACAGAGCACGCACATACTAGTGTCTCAATTAATGGTGGTTGATGATATTGTTATGATTGTGATGATTATTCCGGTATCAAGAGTGTTTGTGAAGATGCTAACGGATAAAGGTGAATTCCAAGCAGCCCTGAGGTCTGGGAGATTCAGAGGAAATAATCATCCCAGGAAAGTTCACTGGCCTTTGCAAAGCCTCTAATCATGGAGGAGCTGACAGTAGATTAGTGTCCTGAAAAAGCCTGGAGTCTGCAAACAAAGAAACCAGCTTGCCTGTGAAGGAGAAAGCCAGAAGGAAGCTGAGGTTTCAACAAAGCTGTTTTGCATTTGAACCAGCCCTGGTTGACGCTTCTCTGGAGACAGGCACACTCCTGCAACCAACGAGAATGTGCTGTTTGGTTTTCCTTGTGGCAGTTTTGCTCTGCAGCCTTTCTAGGCCTGTGCTCCCTGGGACATGGCAGATAATTTCCAGTGTGAATTCTGAGAAACCTGGAGCAGGGCCGAGTGCTGAATGCTTTGCATTTACACAGGACACCTTGAGGCCCCTGTGGCAGGCTCTGTCCCTCACTCTTGGCCTGTTGGGGCAGCCTGTGATCCTTCCTGGAAAAAGTGCTGGGTCAGCAGGATATATTGCTGGAGCCTTGGGAAACACAGAGAAGTCCATTAGAGCCACTAGGAGTTTGTCCTCAAAGCCCCTGCCTTGTCTCCCCCCGGGAGCTCCCAGAGGCCTGGCCCAGAGGACGGGCTTATCATCCACGGGGATGCGAGGGCTGACTGTGAGCTCCAGGAGGAAATACCTTGCAGGTTTGGTTTGTCATTTTATCCCCAGAATTATCTTAGGGCTTGGTGTATAGGAGAAGCTCAGTCAATGTTTATGTATTAGATGAACAAATGAACCAACGAATGAATGAATTCTTCCCTGGAAGGTACTGGAAGGTCCAAACTCACCCTCCTGATTTTTGGGTCCTGGGAAGCTGAGCGGTAGCCAAGCATGGAGATACAGCTGTCCATGTATTTATGTCCTGGTGCTTCATTTCCCTGACCCCCTCGGCCTAGGGGTTTGGCGGGGGGGGGGAGGTTGTGTGTATTCTGGGGTCTCCCAGGTGTGAGCGTTCTGTAGTGATGGAGAGGCAGAGCGTGCCATGTTCTTCCATGTGCCAGAGCCTTTATGCATCCCCCTGCCTGGCCAGCTTCCCTCCTCCTTGCACCTTCTCACTGAGATAAGCCCTGACCATCCTGGGCCCAGGGGAGACGTCCTCTGGGACTCCCACAGACCCTGGGTCTCTCTTGACTTCCCAACCCACACCCATCTTTGGGCTCTTTGAGGAGGGACAGACTTGGATTGATCTCAAAGGCCCGGCACCCCACAGGGAACCTGAAGGGAGCAGGTGCTTTGTAAGGGGTTTTTGTTTTTTGTTTTTTGTTTTTAAGGAATGAATGAACGAATGAATGAAGTCAGAATGGTGTCAGGAAATCCTTAACCTGCAAGTGGTCTAAAAGGCAGGGGGCATGGACATTCCCAGAGGTCAGAGACAAATCCTTCAGAGTACCACCCTGGCGAAACTGGGGTCTGGGGAGGCCGGTGGACCACCCTTTCAGGAATTCAGCATCAGGCCTGCAAGCAATTAAAAAATGGTCCTTCTCTCCGGCCCACACTCTTTGAACTTAAAGAGTGAGTGGGAACAGTTTCTTATGTAGGATCAAACTGACCATCTTCCCAAACGTCTTCTTCTGATGCTAGGTAGCAAGAAGCAGAGCGGATTCCTTCCCAGGAGAGCTGAGGGCATGGGGGTGGGGTGGGGGGATAAACAGTCTGCTGTTGGGGTGAGCGGGAGGGGGAGGTCATGGCAGAGGGAGGAGGGAAGACACAGCGGGCAGTTCACAGGGGAGACAAGATGGGGACAGAGGTGTGGGGGGAGGGGGGGTCCCAGAGTTGTAGAGTTTCTCCCAGACCTGAAGCAAGGTGGTGTTTATGTGTGCTTGCACACTTGAGCCACATCAGTACTGTACTCGTGGGGCCCAGACGCAGAGGTGCAGACATACTAGTTCACACTGCCTCGTCTTGACTCATGACTGCTTTCCATTTCTGTCATTTGCCCTGGAATCTAAGGAGGTGGGAGTCTCTGGGATGTTCCTATTATGGAAAGCTCAGCATCGGTAGAGCCCAGCTCCCGAGCTCCTTTTCCCTGTGCGTGCACTTTGTGGAGCCTCTCAGTAAAAAACCAGCAAAGTTGTCACCCCTGTCCCCTCTCTCACCTCTGCCCTCTGCCCAGAGAGGGAAAAATGAACTTTGTGCAAGAACGCACAGCGGGTGACCGGCACCACTCCCGTGGCAGGCATTGCTGATGGACTGTTTTCTCCAGCCTGGTAGCCTTGACCCTGGTCCAGGCAGTCGCTCCGAAGGAAACAGAGATGAAATCTCTCTGCCTTCTCCTGGACCCAGAGCAAGGCGGGGTCGTTCATATCCTGCCCTGTGTTGTTACAGGCCCAGCCTGCGTCCCTCTCCCCGTCAGGGCCAGCAGCCGCTGTTCTTTCCGGGACTCTGGGCCCCCTGCTCACTTCTACCCCATGCTCACCTCCTTCCCTCTCCTGTGGGACCTTGCCTGGCATCCTGTCTTGCCGCTGTACCTTGGCCCCCTTGGCCGGGAGGCCGCATCCCCGGGTCCCACTCTCCTGCAGAATCCCTTATGGCAGGACATCTCACGCTCAGCACTCGGGGACCTTTGGGGCAGAGCGCTCTTTGCTGCCAGGGCTGCCCTGTGCCTTGGAGGATGTGCAGCACCGTTCGGGGCCTCTACCCACTAGATGCCTGTAGCAGTCCCCATCAGACTTGCATCGATCAAAAATACCTCCAGATCTTGCTGGATGTCCCGGAGGGGTTAGTTAGGCAAATTTGGTCCTGCTTTAAGTTCTGCTTTAGAAAGACCTTTCCTCCGCCATGAAGCCCCTGCTGTCTGTGCAGTGAACACGCTTCGGGGCTGCGCGCATGCGACTTACTGCGGAGCGGCCTGGCGGATGGTTTGAAAGCGCTATCAGGTGATGCCCGCTCCGGATTTAGAGCCCATCGGTAGCTTCCCGCTGCCCTCAGGACCAGCTCCAAAGCTGCATCTCGTCCTTCCAGAACTCTTCTCTCTTCTGTGCCATCTCAGACCACTCTTCCTGCGTCGCGTGGGATGCATCCTGGCGCAGGGAATACTCAGGG
Organism: Callorhinus ursinus; assembly: GCF_003265705.2. Taxonomy (NCBI): domain Eukaryota; kingdom Metazoa; phylum Chordata; class Mammalia; order Carnivora; family Otariidae; genus Callorhinus; species Callorhinus ursinus. The sequence goes on along the minus strand of NW_027397075.1, from coordinate 8,293,565 downwards.
CAGTGGCGCCGGTCACAGGTTCTTCTCCGGGAACTGGGACAGCTAGTGCCACGGATGCTAGCACTTGACTTCCCGTTGCAGAGGCCAGCGGCCTTGGCCTGGGTGCCAGTTCCCATGCATGCCGACGGCTTCCTCTGACACCGAGAGGTGCTCTTGGGCCGCCCGCTTCGCGTCCTCGGCCAGGCAAGCATGCGAGAGTGAATGCGCAGGCGCAATCCGCAATGGGTGAGGAAGGTGGGTTGGCGGGTAAGCGGCCAGCTTCCTTACTACTGAGTGGGATCGTTCCGACGTGTTTTTCAGACGGTCTCCAGCGGGCCAGGGCCCCCGTTACCTATCGCAGGTCCTGCGCGAATGCGCTCCGCGCTGGTTTTCTTCCTGCCCCACCTCACTTCCTAGCTGCCCCACTGGAGCTTCCTCTCACCCCCTAATAAAATATTTGCACCCAGGCCCTGTCTCAGGCTTGATGTGGACATTCGTAATTGAAGGTTGACAAATGCTGAGCGTAATGGGGACGCGATCCAGCTCAGCCGTGTGGCTTGTGAGCATCGGCCCTTCAGGCCCCCCAGCGGTCCTGAGAATGGCCTTGCCCATCTCCCGTGGGACCCACGTGGCCTGGGGCCTCGGAGGATAACTGCCGAAGGGGAGGCAGGCAAGTGTGGTGGGAAGAGGAGAGCATGGGGTCGTGTCGGGTCTGAGCCCTGCCTGGCTCTGTTATGTGATTTGGGGCGTTACTTCTCTTACCCCAATGTTTTCCTCTCAGGGATCGTCATAGGATTTGTCCTCTGGACAGGACACAGGGCGCATAAGGGGGACACCCTTAGTAATTATTTCAGAACCACGGGCATGAGCTGGGGATGTGGGGTCCTCTGCCTTGTCTGCTGAGTGGGGGTAGTAACACTTTGGGGAACCCACATTAAGACACATGTGATTATTATACTCCCTGCACACAGCATGAGACAGGGCACCATCATCACCCCATTCGACAGATGAATAAACTGACACCATGGGGAGTTCACTGACTGGCCCAGGGTCCAGAACTTGCTCAAGTCCAGGTACATGTTTGGTGCTCTTGACCATGATGCTGCATCGGTGGGGGGAGGGGCAGTGCTGCTGGCACTGCCTGGTGCCCACTGGTTCGCCAAGCTCCACACTACACTTATGGATGACGTCATACCATGTGTCCTCACCATTACCCTAGGAGGTCCAGACACAACTGTAATCCCCACTTGGGAATCCCTCCTGGCATTCCTGGGAAAGAGGCTTTTGCAGTGCCCGTGGCAGTGGGCCTGGAGCCTTCTAGGGGCATTCTCGGGGCTCCCCAGAATCACGGAGGGGACTTTCCTGACAGAGCACGTGGGTGGGCTGAGTCCACATCATGTTCAACCATCAGTCGTGCTTTCAAGAGGAATGTAGAAATTGAGCCTCTTTTAGTTTTCAACCCGGTAAAACTATTTGTTTAAAATAGCTCCTGCTCAGCCCATCCTCATGGATAAACATAAATAAATCATACCACTTTCCCATGAATTATGCATTAAATACATATCTGTAAAGCTTCCCCATCAATGGTAGGACTTTGAACATATGGGCTTTTAATTGGACATTAAATCAATTTTCCTATCTCCATTGATGGAATTTAAAAATGATTCCTAGCTTTATTTCAAATGTCTGTCCTTGTTACATGATAAAAAAATAAGAAACATAAAACCCTGCCTCAAAGCCCTGTCATCTGGATCCCCACCGCGTGCACTTACTTTCCATAATTCAAAGTTCAGCCCAGGCACCCCTGATGGAGAGATTAAGACGGTTCTTGGCTAGCAGAGCGGCAGAGCATTCCGATAGCATTGGAGTGAGAGGTAGAAAAACGGTCGGATTACTGAGCAGTGTGTGCGTGGGGCGTGAGCAAGGCGCTGTGGTGGAGGGGTCTGGATGGGGAGAGAGGAAAGAAGAGCAGGGAGGTGGGGAGGGAGAGAGGCAGGCATGTGGGGGTGGGCGAGACTGTCCCCTCTCTGCCATGTTCCTCAACTTTGTCACAGCATTTTATTCATCCTTTCTTCCTGCGAGGCACCGGCTCCATTCCACAGGTGGAGGAACTCAGACTCAGGAAGGTCGTGGGATTTTCCCAAGGTCATACCAAGTGGCAAAGCCAGGGTTCTGCCCCCAGGGGCTCCGGCTCCTGAGCAACTTGCTTTTTCTCAAATGAGGAGGCCCTGATGCTCCATTTTGTAAAATCTTGTTGGAGCCACACTCCCCAGATAGATGACAATGTATCCCTGCTTAATGAGTTGTGGGGGGGGTGGATGAGTGAGAACCTGCTTTGTTGGTGAGTTTCCTATAAAAATGCTATCGTTTCTCAGGGGTCTCTGGGGTAAGATATAAGATCTTATATCTTGTGAGGGAATGAGCTCCCCGTCAATGGAAGTAATCAAGGACAGCCTTCTGGTAACTCCTCTGGGATATTATTGAGTGAACTCAGACATCCCTTTAAGTGCACTAACAGTGGTAGTTTAGGCTCTGTGTCCAACCACAGGGGCGAAGGAATGTTCTTCGGGCCCCTTCAAATCAGAACCCTTTGCACATCATTTAGGACATTTGTTGCATTCACCTTCATACTTGGGCAGTGTCAGGTATGTAAAGAACAAGCCAGACAGTCGAAATGGTAAAGACCCGGCTGTGACTCCCAGCCGTGTGACTGTAGGCAAGTTCCTATGTGTCTCCAAGACTCAGTTTTCAATCCGTAAAATGGGGGAATAACAGTACTTACCATCTCTTATGACACATATGTGCATCTCCCAAGTTCACATGTTGATGTGTGAACCTCCCAGGACCTCAGACTGTGACCGTATGTGGAGATCGGGCCTGTACAGAGCTAATTAAGGGTAAACAAGGTCATATGGGTGAGCCCTAATCCATTCAGACTGACGTCCTTCTAAGAGGAGGAAATTTGGACACAGTAGGCACTAGGGAAGCATGCACACAGAGAAAGAACCATGTGAGGTCACAGCAGGAAGATGGCCACCTGCAAGCCAAGGAGAGGGGCCTTAGGAGAAACCAGCCCCGGCGGCACCTAGCTCTTGGGCTTCCTGTCTCCAGAGCTAGGGGGGACACAAATTTCTGTGGGTTAAGCCACCAGGGTGTGCTATCGAAGAAGACTCATATGCCATCGCAAAGTGCTCTTACAGGAATTCAGTAGGTCAAGGTATACATAATGACCCTCTCCCGGGGAGGCCCAGAGAGGTGGAGAGGGTAGCTGGAGATCACACAGCCGGTGAGCGGCCGAGATAGGACTTTGAGCCCCTTGGGTCCCCAGTCTTTCTGCTGTACCCGTGTGTACTCCTAGCTGCTCCCAGGTGGCCTCCAGGGCCTCTCTACCCTGAAGGTGGAGACTTCTGGAAATAGCCGGCAGGCTGGGCGTTCACAGAGGAACGGGCCTGGAAGGGCCCTGATGCTTAGCTCCTCATTATTTTGATTCTGAACTTCTACAAACGGAAGACTCAGCAGGATGAGGCTGAGGGAATCTTCTTGCCTCCTGTAAGGTACTCTCTCTGAATCGGTTCTTTCGAGACAATTACTTGAGGCCTTTGGGTTCCTCCTACAGGCAGGCTAAGGGAGGCCCACAGCACAGCTTCACATTCAGACACGGCTTAGGGCTCCTTTCATGCCTTGCGTGGACTCACCAACATGGGGAGGGGAAGGCAGAGCAACAAGGAAAGTGGCTTCTTAGACCAGAGCGAGGGTTCTGCAAATGCAAATCTTCTGTGCAAAAAGCATGCATCAAGCCCCCCTGTGCTCCCTCTTATCCTATCCTCCTAAATCCTCACACTGACCTCCGGACACGGGCACTTTTATGTGCATTTTTTCAACCGAATAAAACTGAGCATCGCAGAGGTGAAATAAAATGTCCCGGGGAAGAGAGCAAGAGGTAAATTGCCTCTTTCCCGGTTTGGCGCTTACCAAGATGTAGCCTTATCTTTTATTGAACTGTTTTGGAGTGGCAGCATAGCATAGACTTTAAAAAGGACAAGCTTTTGAATCGGAGAGATGTGGGTTTGGATTCTGGCTCTGCTTCCTATTTACAGTGTAACCTATCAGCTACTTCACTTCTCTGAGCAGGTTTCCTTTTCTGTAAAATGGGGATAAAAAGGGAACTTAATTCATGGAGTCCTTTTGGGGACAATGATGTTTTTAAAGTAGGTAGAACAGTTCCTGCGCATCGTAAATGCTTAGGAGCACGGAGCCCACCTTGTTTTTTTTTTTTTTAAATTTTTTATTGTTATGTTAATCACCATATATTACATCATTAGTTTTTGGTGCAGTGTTCCATGATTCATTGTTTGTTCATAACACTCAGTGCTCCATGCAGAACGTGCCCTCCTCAATACCCATCACCAGGATAACCTATCCCCCTCCCCCCCTCCCCTCTAGAACCCTCAGTTTGTTTTTCAGAGTCCATCATCTCTCATGGTTCCTCTCCCTCTGACATACTCCCCTTTTCTTCCTCTCCTGTTATCTTCTTCTTTTTCTTTTTTCTTAAAATATGTTGCGTTATTTGTTTCAGAAGTACAGATCTGTGATTCAACAGTCTTGCACAATTCACAGCACTCACCGTAGCACATACCCTCCCCAATGTCTATCACCCAGCCACCCCATCCCTCCCACCCCCAACCACTCCAGTAACACTCAGTTTGTTTCCTCATATCAGTGAGGTCATGTGATACATGTCTTTCTCTGATTGACTTATTTCACTCAGCATAACACCCTCCAGTTCCATCCACGTCGTTGCAAATGGCAAGATCTCATTCCTTTTGATGGCTGCATAATATTTCATTGTGTATATATACCACCTCTTCTTTATCCATTCATCTGTCGATGGACATCTTGGCTCTTTCCACAGTTTGGCTATTGTGGACATTGCTGCTATAAACATTGGGGTACACGTACCCCTTCGGAGCCCACCTTGTTTATGTGGTGCTGCCAATCTGTTGGTATGCTTACGAAAACTGCTGAGTCGGCCAACCAGATCTGGGGTTGCAAATGCTGGCTCCCAGCGGCTCACATTCTCTGAGTTTCCATTTTTATGGAAATTCTGTGCAATGCGGATATGCAGTTTGGCTGGTCTGGCTCGATGGGAGATTCATCGGGGCTCCGATGGCTGCAAGTGCGGGACGCCCCAGCGGCCAGGGGAGGTTTAATCCAAGTGCGTTGGATGATGGATGGATGAAGTCACTTTACATGAACATTTCTTAAACACCCCCAGTGCTTTATAGGCGTAAAGGACTTCTAGATCAACAGCTGACACCAGGAGGGAAGGAAGATTAGAGGAAATCATAAGGGAGCAGAGGGACACCTGCTTGAGCATCTGATGGTGGTCCTTTAGAGTCAGACTCGGAATCGGATGGTTTGGCTTGATTCCCCACGTAGCCATTTTCCAGCTGAGCTCTTGGATACATGACATATCCTTTCTGGGACTTTGTTTCCCCAACTCTAAAAGTGCACCAGTAATACTTCTATCATAAGGCTGCCGTGAGGATTAACAAGCCGGTAACCGTGAAGTGTTTACCACAGAGCCCTGTGCACAGTGCGTACTCAGTATTGTGATCAGCAGTGTCACGGGTGCTGAGCCCTGGGCTGGGGGGTGTTCTTTGGAAACCGGCATTTATTAAGGCTTTTTTATATTCATACTTTTCGAATCCTACAGCAACCCAAGAGGGAGATGCCATGAGTATGCTCTGGGTGTTTAAAGAGAAGGATCCAGGGCTCAGAGAAATGAAGTAACTAACCCAAGGATGTGCAAGTGGGAAGGGGGGCGGGGCTCAGTTTGACCCCGGGTCTGTCTGAGTCCAAAGACCTTGGTCCCTGCTTCTAGATGCAAGGACAGGAGCTGAGGAGGAGGGAGGGGCAAAGAGGAGCGACCAGAACGGCCCACACAAAGGCAGCTGCTGGGGCCAGTCTTGGGTCACAGAGGAAAAGACTTCAAGTGCTCTGAGCAACTGCCGGATCTGTGATATTTTAGATGCTTTCCTTTTTTAAAAGAGTCTATCAAGACTTTTGCAACTTCTTGACCTTGGGAAAGCTCCTACAAACTCTCTGGAGCACAGCCTTGTGAGGAAAAGATCTGATTTTCAAGCCTCAGTTGGAATTAGGGAGATCAAGTGGTCTTTGGTGTTGGTCCACCAAGAAATGTCCTCCTTTATTGACCACCCACCCAGTTACTCACCCGGACCCCACCATACACCTGATCTTGCTGTCAGCTCTCCACACATTGTTGCAGCTTGTTCTGTGTCCTTACTGATTACTATGATCTTTCCAACATTTCGATATAAAGAACAGGGACAAGCAGAGAGTCAGGTTGTTTTCATGGGCTCTTTCCTTGACGAGCTCTCCACGAGTGGATCTGTGCAGGGCATTCTGACAGCGCCGTGATCTGACTTTGGAGTCCCCTGAATCAAGCAACTGTTTTGATTTTTTCCCCCATAGCTGTTATATATCGAGATTTACGACGACTGTGGGCTGTGGCCATAAGGCATTATAACCCATTACAGTTTACAGCGACAGTCTTTCTGGATGCATATTTGAAAGGCATATAGGAAAAAAGGGAGGCTGTTCCCCTGCTTTCATTCAGAAACGTATACAGAGAATGTCCCTGCATCAAAGAATGGAAAAAAGGGATTTAGAGCCTCTGTGTCCACTTCCGAGAGATTGCCCCGAGCCTGGCTCAGAGTTCAAGCACTCTGTCACCACCTCCATGCACTGGGCCTTCTAGAGCAGAGGGGCTGATACAACATGTATGCTGCATCTTCTTTGTGCCAGGGATTTGGGCTAGCTCACTGAATTTCCTCAGGTCCCTATAAAGAGGATATTTATAGTCCCCAATTCATTACGGAGAGATTGGATTTTGGAGCGGGAAAGTGACTTGCCCTAGGTAACACAGCCGGCAAGGGAAAGATGCATACTTGAACCCAGATGTGGAAGTCATGTCTCTTTGCACTGAAAGGAACAGGCCAGGTGGTCCAGCTGAGTGGGCACTGGTGCAGGGGTTCCGGCCGTCCTGACCGGCAGTGGCCTCTGGTGAACAATATTATACGGATATACAGCTGGTTAGCTCTGAGTGGGAGCTGAGTTAAGCTCTCCAGAAACAGTTGGAACTGCACTGGGAAGTCACGGGCGCTGGGTGCTGTCTAGGAGAGCTGCCTGGGCGTGGATGGACAGGGTACCACAAACCCCTTTCCTGGCCAGTGGTGGCAACCACGTTACGTCCACTCTTTCCCAGGGGAAAGGCAATGTGCTCTCAGCGGCTCACCTCATCCCCGGTGCTCAGTCTCTTGCAATTCTAGGGGTCAGACTCCCCCCTCCTGAGCACCTCCACTCAGCCGGGACAAGGGCTGGGGATATGCAGCATCCTCTTTCAATTGGGAACTGACTCTAGAAGCTGTGATTGGGTAATAGGTAGGGGAAAAGGAGAGATTTGTTGCTTTCCTGCCTGATAGACAAATCCTGAGTAACTTGGGATTCTGGCATAGGATGCTGGAGGAAAACCCAAGCATCCTGAACACTCATAGTTGGGAGACAAAAGTATGGCAGCAGCTGGGGCTGTTTGGGGGTCCTAGACATCTCCATGGGAGGGTACTGTATATTGTCAGATGTTTTAAGAATAAGAGAAGGATTTGAATTATACCCTTAAGGATACAAGTATTAAATTGTTTCTACCTCTCTTGTTATTGACTTGATTTTTTTTTTTAATTGGATGTAATTTTTCCGTAACAGGATTTGGGGGCATGGGGAGACATTTTGAGACCATAAGTCAATGTGGATCCTCTAAGAAATCTTTGTAATAAGTTTCCATAGTGTGTAGTTAAGAGCTTCGATTCTGACACTGGAAGACCTGGGCTGGAATCTCTGCTGTCCCAAATCACCAGCCATGCAACCTTAGGCCAAATGCTTAATCCCCCACCCTGGCCTCGGTGACCTCGTCTCTAAAATGGGTAGAATGGCACATCACTCCCATGATAAATACAGGAAGGAAGTGAGAAAGGAGTGTTAAAATCTTGGCTTAGAATACGGCATCTGGTAAGACAAGCATTAGATATGTCAGCTCTTGTTATTTTTGATACTTTCAAGAACTCAGGTTTTGGAGTCAAGACGGATTTGTGCTCCAATAAAGCTTTTTCATTTGCCTGGCAGCAGAAGGGCAAGTTAATAACCTGCTCTGAACCCCAGCCTCCCTGCTTGTAACATGACAACAACAACAATAAATATATCACTTGCAGTCCTCTTGTTAATTTCCATGAAGGGCAGAGCTCATTACATGCTTAAAAAACTGCTTGGACCCTGGAAACACTAAGTACATAATTGGTATTACTTTCCCTACTTTTTGCGTCTTGCTGGAGAAGGGGCCTAAAACCCCAAGGTTTTAGGAAGTACTGAAAGTCAGTAAACGTGCCAAAAATAGGAAGGTGACTGATCTGTGTTCTTAGCACTGTCTGAAGAGCCCAGGCGACCTCCCGGGTGGTCCAGTGTCCTCATGGTAGCAGGGAAGACGGTGTGTGTGATGCACAGAGTTCGCAGAATGTACCTTAGTGGGGCTCTGGGGACTGGGAGCAGGGTTGTGGATCTGAGGCAGAGCGGGGAGGCCGGCTGGAGGAAATTCTGCCCATATTCCTGCTGTTTGCCAGACATCTCAGCCCAAGAGTCACCTCTGAAGGAGAGGAAGAGCCCACCAGGGGGATGGATGGTCCTGTCGAGGAGAGCAACGCATTGTATAAATATAGACTGGGCTTCTACGAGATCCCTGTCAACTGTTTATGGATAAGGACACCATGCATGATGGGGCGAGGGTTCTTTTATCTTTAAGGGGCATGGACCCAGCAGGCCTGCTCCAATGCAATTATTTCTGAAATACCCTTGAGGATTTTGGTCTTTACAGCTCAACAGCCGAGGGTATTGGGTGGGTGCATGCGTGTGCGTGTGTGTGCACGTGCGTGCATTCGCGTGTAAACTCCGTTATTTTCAATTCCTGCTCCCTGGAGCCTCTCTTCTCTTGGCAGGAGCCCTCAGGGGCCACTTGGCAGATGGCTGCTCGTCCTTATCTGCAAAGAGCTGTCAGTCACGAGGCAACTCAGGGCTGACAATGTTTCACAAGGGTCCTTCTGCCATCTCAGGGCAATCGGATCTAGGAGGCTCCAGAGAAAAATTTAAAAATGAGTAACAGACTCAGACACACTTTAGGTTCTTCATCTGACATGTTTCCAGAAACCACTAAAGTGGCTTCTGCCTCACACTGTTATAACAGCACTAATAATGGTTGCAGCTCAGCGGTGGTCCCTCCTAGTCACAGGGCCACCCCCACACGGTAGGTTCAGTTACCTTGGGACTGAGCTTGTGGGGGTCAAGTGCCTTCTTCAAGGAAGGTCTGTCCTGCACAAGTTTGGGGACGGCGGAAGGGAAGCCAAATTTAAATGAGTTAGGTTCAAGACGGTGGAGCAGCAATTTTAATAAAACAAAATCTCCTAGCATGGGGTGCGAAGACCAGGGGTCTGAGATCCCTGCAGGGCCTGTGACTTTACAGCAATCATGATGGTGATTATTTACTCATGTGTTCACTAAAGAAAACAAAACAAAAAACACATGTTGAAAACCTGCTTTGTACCAGGTCCTGTTCTCAGTCCTGGGGTTGCAGGTGTGTCCTGACAGTATGATCTTAGTTAATCTGAATACCAACTCTCAAAGTGGACACTGTCACTGTCTTTTCTTTACAGATGAGGAGTCTGAGCCATGGAGGAGGTAAGCAGTTTCTCCAAGGTCAACAGACAATAAGTTGCAGAGCTGAGATTTAAACCTGGCTCTGATTCACTCCGGTGACTAAACTCTTAACTGGTTACATAAGGGCTGAATGTGGCCCTTGATTATTTTTGTTTGACTATTAGCTTTTTTAAAAAAAAAATTATTTGCCAGTAGCTAAAAAATTGAAGATTTTACAAAAATCCTACCTCTTAACTCCTCCTAAAAAATATGACTATCTGCTAACACTGCGTCTTCCCACCTGGCAACACGTGGCTGACACTGAGCAGGGGCTACCCTGTGCAGCATGGTGCGGTCACTCATCTGTCACCTGCTTGGCACCTGCAGGTACCTGGGATTTCAACCTGTGGTCAAAACCACTGTGGCATGTAGGTGGAGAGAGAGAGAGAAGGAGGAACAATGCCCACATGTGTTTTGAACATTTTCCCCTTTGGATTCTCTACCTGTGGGCAATACAACCCAATCTGACCTTGAACTTGACCAACTGGTCCTTGGGCTAAAATGATGACAGACTTCATTGCCCATCACTGTGACTTCAGAGGTGTAGAAAAGGCAGGAGCCAAAGCTTCCTTAGAAGCTAGTGAAGAGGCTCAGGCATTATCTCCAAATCTTCCTTTAGCTTTTAAAAAGGTCTGAGTTTCCGAATTCCTGTAGGTATTGTGAAGCTGGATGTCAGGTCCGGGTCAACCCCCTGACTATCACAGCCATAATTCCGGTGGCCGGAGGGAACAAAGCCAGGTAAAGAGCCCCACACCCAATCCCTTGGCAGAATTCTGGCTTAACAAGGTTTATTTATGTCTCTGTGTGCTACAGGTTACAATAGCATCATCTTCCCTGTACATAAATAATGTATAATTTGTGTTAAGTCGCTGTGCATGCTTTTCAGTCCTTGGGGAGGTAGAAGGACAAAGGAATCAACCTTACACAGATACTTAGAGGATACACATCTCTACCCTTCTTGCATTTAATGTAGCGTTTGGCCCCCTCTTGGAGAGAAGTCCTAGGAGAATGCTTTCACATACTGTCAGGGATTCAATGCGGCTGCCAGTTCAAGGCCATAAACTCACTGCTGGATGACGGGGATGGTGGTGACGACGATAATGAGATCCACCCCCACCGAGAGCACCTGTTACGCGCTATATTGGATGCTTTCTATGCATCACCCCCAAACTTCGTAACAACCCTCGGCAGTTGATCTGTTTACACTTTGCAAGTGAGGAAGAGTTTATAGGCCTGAGGTTGCAAGATAGAGAAAGAGCCACAGCTGTTATTCCAGAAGCTTCCACCCTACTGCATATGTAGATTCTCCAGCAATTTAAATTCAACTATCTGGGCTACCCAAGAGTACAATTTGGAAGAGCTCCATCTACCTCATTTCCTAATTATCCAGTGAAAATCTGAGTCCAGGAGACTTCAAGCATTCATCACTGTAAAAGGTTTGGGCAGCTTTAAGAAGCGTAGGCTTACGAACTCATTTGGAACAAGCATGGTGAATTAGGGAGCTAGTGAGTGGTGGTGGGCCATTCCCCCCAAGATCACCCCCGACAACGCATGAGCCCCTCGCCTTGACGGTGCTTTAATTAGGCAAAGCACAGAGAAAGCATTCTGAAAATTGCTAAATGGTTTAGTGCCGCTCTGTATTAAGAAAAGTTAACCTTTTATCCAGAGGAGCTCAATTAGCATGAGTTAACCAGTGGTTTATAATAATAACATGGAATGATCACTGAATGGAAGGCTTTTATTCTCATTTCACAGAAATCACTTGTTAAATGTGAAGAGGCTTTGCTTTATCTTTAATTGAAGAGAGGAGAGATGCCTTGAGTGTATCTCTTAAGATGACAGGGAAAGGGTGTGGGGGAGGGCACTTTGTGAAATCTTTTCTTTGCAGCTCAGGATGGAAACAGGTGCTAAATAGACCCTTCTTCCTGTTTTCTTCTCCTCGTGTATTTCTGCACCACCACACATAGCCCCTCTCTCTCCAGGGCTTGGGGCATGAACATACACAAGGAGTCTTGGCTCCCGAATGCTCAGGGGAATGTCAAAGGCTTGAGTAGTAAGATCTAAAGAGGGAGGACAGAAGAGTAAGGGGCCTTCCTCAGCCCCAAATGAGCCAGGAGCAGAGATGAGAGAGACGGGTGCAGACCTCAGGCAGGCGAGGCGCCTTCTGACCCATTTCCTGACCACCTCCTCTATAGTGGGCTCTCGGGTATTTTAGAGACCCAAGGTTCAAGGTGTTCTTATCTCTAACTTATGGATAAGAAAACTAAGACTTATTAATCCCCAGTGTCCCAGCTAAAGAAAAGTAGAGTTGGATTCAAATTTAGGTCTTTTTCTGTGACTTGGTTCCTTTGAGCCTTTCAAGGGATGCCTTTAGCTATGGGTGTGCCCTGTTCTAATCTGAACAGTAACAGGAATAAAGTACGGACACATGGAAAAAATGAGTGAATCTCAAACATCATGCCGAGTGAAAGAAACCTTACAAAAAGAGTGCATGGGCATAATTCCATTTTTACGAAGTTCTAGAATGGAGATGACTAACCGAGAGGAGAGAGATTGAGAGTCGTGGGAATGGACTGGGCAGGGCCACGAGAGAATGTTCTGGGGAATAACAATATTTTATTTTTTGATAGGAGCTTGAGTTACACAGATGAATACGTTTGTCAAACCCAGTGTAGGGGTTTGCTGGGGCTGCCATAGCCAAGCACCATAGCCTGAGGGGAATAAGCAACAGGAGGTTATTGTCTGGTAATTGTGGAGGCAGGCAGTTCAAGATCGAGGTGTCAGCAGAGTTGGCTTCTTTTGAGGTCTCTCTCCTGGTCTTGTAGATGGCTGTCTTCTCCCTGTCTCCACTCTGTAGGTGACTGAGTCTTAATTTCCCTTCTTTTGAGGACACTGGTCATATTGAATCAGGGCCCATCCATATGACCTCATTTTAACTAAATCACCTCTATTTCTCTTTTTTAACATTTTATTTATTTATTTGACAGCGAGAGAGAGAGACAGAGAGCGAGCACGCACAACCAGGGGGAGGGGCAGAAGGAGAGGGAGAAGCAGGCTGTCCACTGAGCATGAAGCCTGATGTGGGGCTTGATCCCAGGACCCTGGGATCATGACCTGAGCTGAAGGCAGACGCTTAACAACTGAGCCACCCAGGTGCCCCTAAATCGCCTCTTTAAAGACTGTGTTCCCAAATACAGTCATATCTGAGGTACTGGGGGCTAGGACAATTCAACGTATGAATCTGGGGGAGACACAATTCAGCTCATAACAACCAGCAAATGTACTCTTAAGATTTGTACACTCTGCTATATGTAAATTTTCATCAAAAGAAAAAAAACACTGAGAACAAATATTGAAGTTAATGATGTGTATGCTGAAGTATTTAGGGGGAAGTGTACTGATATTTGCAATTTACTTTGAAATGCCTCAGAACATAAGATGGATGAATGGATGGATAGATAACAGGGTAGTTATGTGAGAAAGCAAATAAAATAACATTTTAATGGTAGAATCTAGGTAGTGAGTGTATGGCTTTTGACTTTAAAATTCTTTCAACTTTGCTATGTTTCAGAACATTTATTTATTTATTTATTTAAAGATTTTATTTATTTGACAGAGAGAGACACAGTGAGAGAGGGAACACAAGCAGGGGGAGTGGGAGAGGGAGAAGCAGGCTTCCTGCCGAGCAGGGAGCCCGATGCGGGACTCGATCCCAGGACCCTGGGATCATGACCTGAGCTGAAGGCAGACACTTAACGAATGAGTCACCCAGGTGCCCTGAGAATTTTTATAATGAAATGTTGGAAAAATATTTATGGATCATCTAATATATGTCAGGCACTGAACAAGGTGGTAAGAATTGAAAAATGAGGGGCGCCTGGGGGGCTCAGTTGGTTACGCATCTGCCTTTGGCTCAGGTCATGACCTTGGGGTCCTGGGATTGAGCCCTACACTGGGCTCTGTGCAGCAGGGAGTCCACTTCTCCCTCAGTGCTTTCTCTCTCTCTCTCTCTCAAATAAATAAATAAAATCTTAAATAAAAAGAATTGAAAAATGAACATCACAGACAGGATTTCTGTCTTAATCTGTTTCAACTGCTATACCCATAACTGGGGGGCTTACATGATAAACACTTCTTTCTTATAGTTCTGGAAGCTAGAAGTCCAAGATCAAGGTGCTGGAAGATCCCGTGTCTGGTGAGAACCTGCTTCCTTCTTCCTGTGTCCTCACATGGCAGAAGGGGTGAGGGTGAGGGAGCTCTGTGGGGGTCTCTCTTGTGAGGGCACTAATCCCATTCATGGGGGCCCCACCCTCATGATGTCATCACCTCCCAAAGGCCCCACCTTGGGGGTTAGGATTTCAACATGTGAATTTGGGGAGGACACAAACACTCATTCCAAAAGAGTCTCAATTCCTCATGAGGTTTGCATTTTGGACTAGGTCATTAGCACTTGTGGTTACAGGGATGCATCCAATGGCTCATTCATTTATGAGTCAGTCAGACTTGGCCTGACCTCCATGTGGACCACGTGCTTCACATTTAGCTGCTCAATGAACACCAGCCCATTGCTTCTCTGCCTCCATTTGGATGATGAATGCCACAGCAACTTCTAGTTGTGCAAAGATAAATCACTCCAGGTCCGAGTGGTAAGCTACGGAATAACAGTCATTTATATACACTCCAGGAGTCCCTTGTGAGAACTCCTTTGCTATTTATGTGCGTAATGATGAAAGTTCAAGGCAAAAATGGGAGTGGCAGCTTTATTTTATTACCATGTGCACACCACAAAAGAAACCGAAATGGAAATGCACACTGGAAAGCCAGTTAGGTAGGAAACCACCATGACACAGAATTTATCTTGGAGAAAAATGGGCATCCACACAAAGCTGCGGCAATATTTCCAATACTGATGGAATGTTTCTGAATTGGAACAAAGGGATTTTTCAATACTCTCTCATGACTTCCAGGCTTATGGTCCACATACCAGTGAGCAAAATGTTGCACCAATCCAAGTCATGGTAATAGAAAAGAAATCATTCTCCTGCCAGTGTTTACAGACAGGGGATTTCAGAAACCTGGACTGAGCTGGAAAAACGAATCCATGCATGACGACATATGAGTTTTCTGCAATGTGGTAACCTATGGGTTTGAATTCTGATTTTTCCCAGGCAAACTTATGCAAGTTGCTTTGTCTCTTTAAGGCTCAGTTTCTTTACCTGTAAAATGGAGATAAAACTACCCATTCAGGATGTCCTAAGAATTTGAAACAAGGCAAGGAGGATACTTAACACATCCTTACTTCTTAGTTTGGTTTATTGTCAGTGTTCAGAAAGTGGTAGTGATGACGATGATAATGGTGATGATGATAGTGATGATAATGGTGATGATGAAGACGATGATGATGGTGATGATGGTGACGATGATGGTGATTAGGGTGATGATGAAGACGATGATAGTGATGATGATGGTGATGATATGAAGATGATGATGATGATAGTGATGATGAGGGTGATGATGAAGACGATGACAATGTCATGATGATGGTGACGATGATATGATGATGAAGATGATGTCGTGATGGTGATGATGGTATGATGATGAAGATGATGATGTCGTGATGGTGATGATGATATGATGATGAAGATGATGATGTCATGATGGTGATGATGATATGATGAAGACAATGATGATGATGATGGTGATGATGATATGATTGAAGATGATGGTGATGATGGTGATGATGGTATGATGATAATGACGACGCTGATGATGACAATGACGGTGGTGGTGATGATGATGATGGTGTTGACCACTATGGCAATGCTGATAATTATAGCCACTATGGTGGTGAAGAAGAGCAGGAGGACATGCAGTTGGGAACTGCCTAAAGCAAACAAGGAGGCACTACTCTGTCTTTTGAAGAGTTAAATGGCATGGAATCAACCAAGCTAGTTTGGACACGGGAACTGTTTTAAAGGCTTGAGTTTATGCTGATGAGAACCAACAGAAGGAGACCATCTGATAGTTAAGGTGCATGTGCTTTCTCCTCAATCACTCCTCAGTCTGCTTTAGCCACAGAGTGCTGTGTGCCATGGGTTGGGACCAGAGTCACAGCAACTTATGTGAGCTTCCAGAGTCCACTGAAGGAATCCCAAGCCAGGTTCTAATATTTTGCACTATGGATACTCGCACAGTTTAATATTATTTGGGTGTGTCTATCTCTTTAAGGTAATAAAGATTTGTTAATTTAATATAAATATTAATAATGACTTATTAAAACCTTTATTCCCTTTTAATCTCCAGCACAGAGAGAATTCTTTGGTGCCCAGTAGATGTCGGATCAAATTAGAAACATCTCTCTGATACGGGTTATTTAGTATTTATAATATGGTGTTCTGTTTGGAGCAGCCGATGTTAAGAACATTGAAACTTTCATCTCTATGCATGGGTGCATGAGGGAAAATGAACAAACTGCTCTGTTAAAAAAATTATGTGGAGCCGATCCTGTCATTTGCTCTATAGCAATGAATCTTTGTAAAGCCCTGGTAAAGTCGTTCCGGATGTAACCTAGTGACTGGGTTTGCCATTCACCTTCCAAAGCTGTTTATTTGCTTCTCAAAAAGCCACCTTTGTTCTAGGGCGAGTTTGGCTCAAAAGGGAAATTTTCAGTAAGATTCCACATGCAATTATGTTACAGGGTTTCCTGATTTCTTTCCAATTACTGTAATCCAGATGGCAAGAAGAGGGGGAATTGTTTATGAGGCTATTGTATCTAGGGGATATTTATCTCTTAGCATTCAAGATTTACAGCATCACAAATACTGAGGCAAGACCCTTCTGAAGGATTCTACCCAACGCCCCACGAATCATGAGGTTTTGTGATATGACACGTAGAAACAGGCACTGTTCCCAGCCCTGTTTGACTGCCAGGCACTGTTTTCTCTAATTTTTTCTGGTGATTCCTTCCCTAGCCTGAGGTAGCTCGCTCATGCCGCCCAGGTGCTCAGTGCCCAAGGGGACCCTCTAGAGATCTCTGGGGCAGGTCTCTGCTTTCTGGTCGGTCCTGCAAACTCTAGCTATCTTGGATTTGTGAACTCACAGCTCCATCTTTCAACTGAGAGAGTGTCTGAGGCTCTGCCTGGCTCCTCCTCACTCAGCTGCATCCTGGAAAGTCTCTCAAGGCAGCAAGAACCATAGGGCTGACCTCGTTTGTTCGTTTCTGGCCTCAGAGGGATCATGAGACTTGATTATCTGCTGTCCACTGTCCACTGTCTCTAAAACCACTGTTTCTTATACCTTGTCTGGTTTTTATAGTTACTTCTGCCACAAGGGTCTAACCGATCTGTGTTACACCATCTTGGCCAGAAGTGGACTCAGGCATCATAGTATATGGATCTTTTCCAAGTCATAAATCCTGGCACCCAGTGGAGCCAATAAAGACTTGTTGATTTGGTTTTCAATTTTATTTAAACAAACTGCTTTGTGGATTTCTTCAGAAACCATGTCAGAAAGAGAGTCTCTGAAGGAAGCTTCAAGGTTGACTTGTCCTGTCCTCTGAGGAGCTCATAGACATGTTACGATGCTAGATTCTGCTATTTGTGACAGGCTTTTTAAAAACACACGAAGGCTTCTGCTTCCCTTTTTGCCTTCACTGTCCTCATCTACGGGATGGGCGAGAAGTGTGTGGGGACAGCATAGCATGAGCTGTGAGGTTAAAAACACCAGGCTCCAATGCTGGTTCCTCTCCTCAGGAGCTGTGTGCCCTTAGGCAATGTACTTAGCCTCTCTGAATCTCTGTGAGATGCAGAGAAAAATGCCTCCTTGGAAGACAGGTCGAGGGTTTGAAAGAGGCAATGCAATCGTCTTATGCTATGCCTGGACCATAGTAGTTGCTCAACAGATAGTGGCTTCTTTCTGCTTTACAGTTAGATGAGGGAAGGAGGGGTGCTCAGCCTGACCGTCGAGGAGTCTATGACTCTGGAAGTGGGCAGACTGCTTCTGTGTGCCCTCCCTGTAGCTACTGAAGGGGCCATAGTACGGCTTGTCTCTGTGAAAGAAACCGCCAAGTGAGCACAGGCAGGGGGAATTAGCCCCCCTCCTCGGAAGGGCAGGAATCCTGGCCCAGCTCAGTGGCAGGTAATGCCCAAAGCCACGTAAAGAATGCTCCCTCAATGAGATCTTGCCATTTGCAACGACGTGGATGGAACTGGAGGGTGTTATGCTGAGTGAAATAAGTCAATCAGAGAAAGACATGTATCACATGACCTCACTGATATGAGGAATTCTTAATCTCAGGAAACAAACTGAGTGTTACTGGAGTGGTTGGGGGTGGGAGGGATGGGATGGCTGGGTGATAGACATTGGGGAGGGT
>NW_027397075.1:8246212-8274999 GCF_003265705.2 Callorhinus ursinus | reverse complement strand
CTGATTGACTTATTTCACTCAGCATAACACCCTCCAGTTCCATCCACGTCGTTGCAAATGGCAAGATCTCATTCTTTTTGATGGCTGCATAATATTCCATTGTGTATATATACCACATCTTCTTTATCCATTCATCTGTCGATGGGCATCTTGGCTCTTTCCACAGTTTGGCTATTGTGGACATTGCTGCTATAAACATTGGGGTACATGTACCCCTTCGGGTCCCTACATTTGTATCTTTGTGGTAAATACCCAGTAGTGCAATTGCTGGATCGAACGGTAGCTCTAATTTCAACTGCTTGAGGAACCTCCATACTGTTTTCCAGAGGGGTTGCACCAGCTTGCATTCCCACCAACAGTGTAGGAGGGTTCCCCTTTCGAGGAGGGCACGTTCTGCATGGTGCACTGGGTGTTATGAACAAACAATGAATCATGGAACACTGCATCAAAAACTAATGATGTAATATATGGTGATTAACATAACAATAAAAAAAATTAAAAAAAAAAAAAAGAATGCTCCCTCATCAGTGAACTTCCTACCCACATCAGCAAAGGTGGGGAGCTTGAATAAGCTCAGCTGGATTGGACTGCTCTGCTCCTGAGTCAGCCGTCCCAGGCCTGGGGCGCTGGTGCCACTGGCCTTACCTGGAACTTTCCTCTGGCTTCAGGGAAGTGAGCTTTTCAGCAATTACCCGTGTACTGGATGATGCCAGGCAGGACAGCTACCACTCCCTGAGTTCTTACTATGCATTTCTGCCTCTGCTGTAGAATTCCTTCAACAAGTGTTATTGAGCTACTGCCCTCATGGCTACTCTGGGAGAAGTCAGATGATGTCACTCCCTCACTTCAACACCCTTCAAAACCCCTTATAAACTGTTATACTTGGAATAAAATCCAAATTCCTACCCATGCCCTAAAAGTCCTTACAGGGTCAGACCCCTGCCCCAAACTAATTTTCTCCTCCTTGCCTCCCTCCTGCCTTCCCTGCTTCAGCCACACTGTCCTCCCTGATCCTTGAACACATAACTCTTTCCTGCCCCAGGACCTCTGCACTTGCTGTTTCCCTCCCACCTGGGACAGGCTTCCATGTGGTTTTTGTATGTCTGACGTGGTCTCATCCCTCGTGTCTTGCTCAGGTGTTAACTTGCTTAAAGAGGTCTTCTCTGGGCATCTAAAGCTGTTGAATGATTTGACAGACGCCATGCTGTTAGGAGCCCTCATTACTTCCCTTTTACATGTGATGAAACTGAGGTTTGGAAAATGGATATAACCTGCCGAAGGCCCCACAAAACTTGGGGGCATTGCGGTTGAGTCTGCAGGCAAATGACTTTCCCATTTTTAAATATTCGGTCTGCTTGTTTATCGGGGGACCCCCTCCTCCTTTTTCTCTTCCCCATGCTCTTCCTCTTCCTTCTTGTCATTAACAGACCTGTTGATTCACACTGTAGCTCCTTCGATGGGATATACTCAGACCATGTTTGAATAGGGGGGTGAGCAAACTTCTTGAGCCTCCCATCCTGCTCGCCAGTGCGCCTGTTCCTTCTCTTATTACCGACAGGAATGGAACAGCTTGTGCCATGGAGAGACCACAACTGCCAAAACTAAATGTGCCCGCTTTCTACAGCAGTTTGTGGAATAAAATGGGCAATGTTTTCTCTCCCTGGGGCCACCCCCGTACAGCATAAAAATAGAGCTTGACTCCAAGTCCCAAGACTCCCTGACTCTAAGACTTACCTGTTTGTGGGGCCACCACTGTAGGACCCCCATCCGTTTCCACACCCACTCAGGCCCAAATGCCTCTTCTCCACATCTCCTTAATGCTGCCAAGATAGGTCAGCAGAAGAGACCATCACTGCCAGATGTTGCCGGAGATGCATGGAGATGCATGGAGATGCATTTCTTCTCCGGCTGAATCCCTGGGGCTGCTGGGCTCTCAGGGGATGTTCAGAGAAAAGAGCACTGAATTGGGATCAGAAAAGCCGAAGTTCAAAGCTCAGAGCTTCTACTTACCAGGGGAAGGAACTGAGAAAGTGAATTTTTCGTTTTCTGGGCCTCGGCTCCCTCATCTGTAAATTACTTGCATTTCTAGGTAGTTGAAAGAAATAAAAGAGAAATACATTTGAAATTTCCTGGCATACACCGTACTCAGATTGGGGGCACAGAAAGGTGGCCAGAGGCACACAGATTCTATTTTTACTATTGACATTGATTGGCTATGGGCATTACTGACTTTCTCAATACCTTGGTTAAACTCATCTGCAAAGTTGGGAGAGCAACAGAAACTTTATCGTTAGGTTATTGTATGAATTACACGAGTGATTGCAGAGAAAGTCCTTTTAACTATGTTCGTCATAGTTGAACTAGTTTAACTATGATCATAGTTGAAAATAGTTTAACTATGATCATCTCTTCCAGAGAGGAGAACAGAGTACTGGAGGTCAAGGAGTCCTAGGAGATGTTGGAGTTCTGGTCTACCCAGATGAAGAGACCTTGCTGACATCATGGCCATCCAGCTAAAGAACCAGAAAGTTTATTCCTCAGCAATAAAGAATATCCCCCAGAGTATGGTCTACTTTAGACCTGAGCTAACTGAACTAAAACCTAGCCTGCCCAAGATCTGCAGAGAAGTCTGCACTTAGAAGTTGGGTCCTTCTAAGTTAGAGGGACTCGAGAAACATCTTAGGCTTTTATAGATCTTGCCAATAGAGCATAAAACGAAGACTGCAGCAATTCTTCCTTCTAGAACAAAAATCGAAACCCCTCAGACAGAAAAGAATCTAGTGTCTAGGCTTTTCTTCTTTGATGTCCAGTATACACTATAAAATTATTAGGCATGCAAAGAAATGGGAAAATGTGAACCATAATCAAGACAAAATGTAGTCAGTACAAACCAGCACCGAGATGGCCTACGTGATGGGTACTGTGTAGAGAATATAAAGCATCGATTTAAGTATGCTCAAGGTCTTGAGGGGAAATACAGTTTTCATGGGAAAACGGATATGGAATATCAAAAGACAAGGGGAAATCATATAAAAGAATAAAATAGAAATTCTGATTTAAAAATGCAGTAATCAAAATTGAAAATTTTGGTAAGAGATTGGAAACCCACTTATGATTAAAATATCTCAGGAAACTTGAAACAGAAGGGTAGGTACGTCATCTATTTGTTTAAAGGACATCTATGAAAGACATACAATTAGCATAATATTTAATGGTGAAATAGTAAATGCCTTCCCCTCTAACACTGGCAACAAGAAAAGAATATCTGACCACTTCTATTAAATATTTTACTAGGTGGAGGAATTCGTCCAATATGGCATCAAAGAACAAAAATGAAAAATATAGAAATTTGAAAGAGATGACTAAAAATTTTTTTTTTCTTTCAGATGACATGATCATCAAGGTAGAAAATCCTACAAAAAGTTCTGGAATTAATTAGTGAGTTCAGTGAGGTCACAGAATTCAAGGTCAATATATAAAATCTTTTCTACTTCTATTTGCTAATAGTAAGGAATTAGAAAATAAAATTTAAAGTTTCAATCTAATATAACATCGTATGTTAACTGGAATTAAAATGAAAACTTAAAAAAAGTCTTGATATTTAAAAAAAACTAAGTTTTGCTCACAGCTATGTGATCTTATGTATTTGTATTCGATATCTTTTACCATGACTTTGGTTAAATGGAAAATTATTGTTTCATAATAAAAAATGCTACTTTCAGTAATATCAACAATAAAATATTTAGGAATAAATTCAGTGAAAGATAGGCAAAACTTCAGTGTTAAAACTAATAAGCATTTTTAAAAGAAATAGAAGGAAGAGGAGGAAGAAGAGGAAGAGAGAGAGATCCTGCTCGTGGATTGGCGTACTCAGCATTACTATGGTGACTGACTTCTAAGATGGCGCCCAGTGGTCTCCACATCCTGTTATATATGCCTTGTGTAATTCTCTTTCTTTAGTATGGACTGGACCTAGTGACTTATTCCTAATGAACAGAATGCAGCAAAGGTGATAGGATGGTACCTCTGTGATGAGATTATGAAAGACCATGCCTTCTGTTTCTTTTAACTCATCCCCTCTCTCGTGCTTATTTTGATGAGATCACCTGCCATGTTGTGAGCTTCCCCAGGGAAAGACCCACATGGCCAGGAACTGAGGGTGGCCTCCAGCCAACAGCCAGCAAGGATGAGGTTATCAGCCCAACAATCTGCAAGGACCAGATGTGGCTAACAACTATGGACTGAGCTTGGGAATGGATTTAGTCAAACATGGAGGTGACTGCACCCTTGTGAGGGACCCTGAGCTGGAGGACCCTGCTAGATCATGGCCAGATTACTGACCCACACAAACTGTGGGATTATGAATATCATTGTTTTAAGTTTTGGGATAATTTGTTGCACTCCAATATATACCTAATAAAATCATGTTTGTTCTCCCCAAACTTATCTATAGATTCAACATAATCTCAGTCAAAACCCAAGCAGACTTTTTCGAGGGCAAAAGACCTAGAATAGCCAAAACAATTTTGAAAAAAGAAGGGTAAAATTAGAGAAATTATACGACTTGATTTCAAGACTTATTATAAAATGACAGTAATCAAGTCAGTGCAGTATTGGTGTAAAGAGACAGAGTACAAAAATAACCTGTACGTATATAAGCAATTTTGGACAAAGGCACCCACATCATTCACTTGGGGAGGGGAATGTTTTTTCAAGAAATGGTGATGGAAAAGCAGGATATTTTGGATCTCAATCTCTGCCTCACATTGTAGACAAAATTTCATTTAAAATAGACCATGGGCCTGAATATAAAAGCTAAAAATATAAAACTTTAAGAGGAGAAAAAAATTTCATGACCTTGAGGTAGGCAAAGATTTTTTTTTAAAGATTTTATTTATTTATCTGACCCAGATAAATAAATAAAGAGGAAGAGAGAGCACCAGCAGGCAGAGGGAGAAGGAGAAGCAGGCTCCCTGCAGAGCAGGGAGCCCCATGTGGGGCTCGATCCCAGGACCCTGAGATCACTACTGGAGTTGAAGGCAGATGCTCAACCGACTGAGCCACCCAGGCGCCCGTAGGCAAAAGTTTCTTAAGACTGAACACAAAGAGCACTGACCATTAAAAAGAGGACAAAATACTGGCAGAACATATCTCTGATAAAGGATATGTGCTCAGAATAGGAAAAGAATCCTTACAATTCAATACGAGGTCAAAAATCCAATTAAAGAACGGGGAAACGATTTGAAGAGACACTTCACTAAAGAAGATATAGAAATAGTCAATAAACACGGGAAAAGGTGCCCAACTGTCTTACTTGGTGGAAATAAGCAAATTAGAACCACAAGATGCAGACCTACTGGAATGTTAAACATTAAACAGACTGACCATGGGGTGCCTGGGTGGCTCAGTTGGTTAAGCAACTGCCATCGGCTCAGGTCATGATCCCGGAGTCCCAGGATCGAGTCCTGCATCGGGGGGGGGGGTCCCTGCTCGGCGGGGAGCCTGCTTCTCCCTCTGGCCCTCCCCCGTCTCATATACTCTCTCACTCAAATAAATAAATAAATCTTAAAACAAAACAAAACAAAACCAGACTGACCACACCAAGTGTTCGTTAGGGTGTCGAACAGCGGAAACGCAAACATACACTTCCGGTGGGATCGTAAAATGGGTGCAACCGCTTTGGAAAGGACATGTGAGTGAGTTTAACAGTTCGACATACACTGTCATAAGACTCAGCAATTCTGTCCTTAGCTATTTTTACAGGAGAAATGAAAATGTGAGCCCGCAAACAGACTTGTACAGGGATGTGCATACCAGCCTTATTTATAATAGTCAAAAATCCAAACATCTATCAACAGGTGAATGCAGAAACAAATTCTGGAGCAGCACTCTATGGTTAAAAGGAGCAAACTATACACAGTGACATGGATGGATCTCAAAAACATGCTGGGCAGAAAAAGTGTCACATTGAAAAGTAAATACTGTATGCTTCCATTTATTAAAAAGTTCTGGAGTAGGTCAGACTAACCTATCCTGATGGAAATAACAGTAATGGTTGTCTGGGTGGAGGGTTGGGGATTTTTTTTTGCCTTTAAAAAAATTATTTATTTAAGAGAGAGAGAGAGAAAGAGAGAACACACAAGTGCAGGGGAGGGGCAGAGGGAGGGGGGAGAGCAGACTCCCCACTGAGTGCAGAGTCCAACGTGGGGCTCAATCTCACAACCCCAAGATCATGACCTGAGCCAAAATCAAGAGTTGGATGCTCAACCGAATGAGCCACCCAGATGCCCCTTTTTGTTCTTTTTCTCTTTTTGGGGGAGGGGATTCATTTCAAAGGGGCCCATGGCAACTTTCCAGGGTGTTGAAAATGTTACCTATCTTGATCAGGGTAATAGTGCCTGTTGGGGATTTATAATTTAAATCAAAATCTCATCCCAACCCAGAACACTTCTCCACAAAGGTAGAAGAGAAAGAACACGATTTCATCATTGAATAGCCACTAAACCAGAAGGCAATACACATCACAGACAATCTTGTTTGCTAAGAGACTGCAAACAAACAAACAAAAATCTCTGCTTGTTCTATAGCTGAACAGATACAACCCATGACTTACATGTTCTCAAGATAAAAACTGTGCTCAAGTAAGAGGACCTGACAGCACCATTTGTCACACACAGTCCACCCTAGATTCATTGGTAATTGAGGTGGCCATCTGTGTGTGCTAATTGGCTTTATCCGAAGGAAAAATGAGCTTCTTATTCTGAGGATTTTTGACAGAAGGGAGATGTGCAACTTGGAGGCAGGCTCCTGCCCTCCCACAAGAAATGGGGAGGGGGAGGCACCATCTTCCTTGATGATGTGTATTTCAGAGAGGTGGTTCCCATGTTTGCGAGAAGGACATCACTGCTTCCTAAAGCTGGTCAAACGATTTATGCATGATTCAGAGTCAGAGAAAGAACTTGAACCTACGAGCTTTCTAAAGTCAATTTACACTCTAAGAAAAGGGACTGGAGAGAAGTCGCTTCCCTTCCTCACATGGAGGATTAAGCCTCTTGGTTTTCATTTGTATTTGCCCTTATGTGGCGTTAGTGTATGTGTTTGTCCAAATTATCTGACTATACACTTTACGTATATTTACGGTGATTAGCACCCGGTAATGTACAGCAGTGCTGAAGCACTGTATTGTACACCTGCAACTAATGTAACAGTGTGTGTTCATTATACTGGGAGTAAAAAAAAAAAATTAAAAAAATTAAAAAAATACAAACTGTACATTTAAAATGTGTACACATTTATAAATGAAAGTTATATCTCAAAAAAGGTGACT
Source organism: Callorhinus ursinus (assembly GCF_003265705.2). Classification (NCBI taxonomy): domain Eukaryota; kingdom Metazoa; phylum Chordata; class Mammalia; order Carnivora; family Otariidae; genus Callorhinus; species Callorhinus ursinus. Next base: position 8,267,672 of record NW_027397075.1, on the reverse strand, counting down.
AAAAATATGCCAAATCATCTGGAACGCTTGCCTGCTTTAACCTAAACTAGAGCACTTCGAAAAGCTTTCTATGCTTTCCTTGAAACGTTCGCAAATTTCTGAGTTATTTTCACTGTCATAACAATGTAAGAAAAACTGTCGCTGCGTTAAACTAGGTACATATAACTCACGTTAAAGAAATCCTCTTAAATTTTTGTGGTAATGGAGCCCAGATCCTTTAAATAACAACAAACAAATACAATTCAAAGGCAAGGTAGTGAAGAGTCCTAAAATTACTTAATACTACCATTTGAGGAAATGTATTGTAAACTGGGAGTTGTCTCTTTCTTTCTCCCACAAAATGTAACTGCGCACCTATCACAGTCTATCCTTTTGCTGGGAGCTAAGCGTATAATGGTGAACAGCATAAATATAGTCTCTGGCCTCGTGGAGCTCATAGGCCAGGTGGCCAACGTAGCCAGATATTAAACAGATAGTCATTCTAATACTTATTTAGTTGTATTGGAATAAGTGCCAAGAAGAATTCCAAGGTGCAGGGCAAGTGTATAAAGTGTGTGTATGTGTGTGTGAGAGAGAGACAGACAGACAGAGAGGCCGCCCTGGTAACTTTGGAAATCTCCCCCGAGGACTGAGAGAAGCGACCTTAATCTCGCCCTTTCTTATCTTCCCAACTTGTCATACTTCACCCTTTAACCGGGCTCACTCCCCGTGAATCCAGACACTGTGTTTTTTTCTGTTCCTTGAACACTTGAAGCTATCCTGACATGGGTCTTTGCATATTCTGTTCTCTCTTTCTGCGATACCCTCCACCTATTTTTTTTATTTTTATTTTTTTAAATGTTTTATTTATTTATTTTTGCGCACGAGAGAGAACACAAGCAGAGAAAACAGGCAGAGGGAGAGGGAGAAGCAGGCTCCCCGCTGAGCAGGGAGCCTGATGTGGGACTCGATTCTAGGACCCCGAGATCATGACCTGAGCCAAAGGCAGACGCTTAACCTACTGAGCCACCCAGGTGCCCCCCCCCACCTCTTTAAAAAGTGGGCTTTTCATCGCCACTGGAACTCATCACAAATGACCCAGAAAGGATTTCTCTGCCGTCCTATGCGAAGACATCCCCTGGTCACTCTTTCCCTCCATGCTACTTCCTTGAGCCAGGTGATGTCAATGCTACCACGCGTAGACCTCAATTTGAGTGGCAAGATTCCAAGGAATTCTTTCCTCTGGATAGAGAGAGAGAAAGGCATGAGGTTGGCGTTTCTGCCAGTGGTCATTGTGCCTGCAGGGAATGACATTGGGCTCTCGTTCTGTGGGTTCTGCGGGGAAACAGCTCTGCCAGTCTCCTGTCAAAAAAAAAAAAAAAAGTCATCCCAACACTTGTGTCAAATGCTGAGCCATGTGCTTTACTTAGACATTCCATCTAATCCTTATGCCATCTCTCACTCGCCCTGGAGAAATCCAAAGTTCAGAGAGGTGGATTTGCTTGGGATCTCACAGCAAGGAAGTGGCTCAGCGTGGATGTAATTCCTGGTTTGTCTGATGCTAGAACTTTCCTTTTTCTGCCACAGTCCACAGTTTCTTTGGAAGTTGTATTTTAAAACTGCTTTTTCTCCTGAGAGTCAAAGTGATGGACAATCTTCTAGGAAACACAGAAAATATGTGGAAAACATCTCCCTGGGATTTACCAAACACTGTCCCATCTGTACCTCCATCGTCAGGACAGCCTGTGAGGTGGGCCTGGACAATGGGATCAAAATTCGCATTTAAATCACACCTGGTGAGAAAGTCACATAACCCATGCGGTCCTGAATTCCTCACCTGCAGAATGGGACTTCTAATAGCCATTTCAAGATTTGCAAATATTAAATAGAAATGTGGGTGCACCATTAGGCACAGAGGGCACTTCAGATGGGTATTAGTTATCATTAACTTCACAATTAATAGTTATCATTATGGTTAATGGTCAGCATCAATCTTATGCTCATTAGCAGAATCTCTTAGCCAATGTGCTGAGCAAGGAGGACCCCGGGGGCATGGGTCAATGGAAGGTGAGTTAGCATTGCCACAGACCCTTGGATCTCACTAGCCAAGTTGTAGGATGGCTCAGTTCTCATTTCCCTTTGGTTACCAGATGCCAACGTTTGGTGTGAGACAGTCACACGAATGAATTGTGATGCTCTTGCGTGGTATTTGTAAGACTCTGATCATTTCTGGCCCCGTAGACTCTACCACAATCTGTCTAACTGAACTCTTTGGCAAAAGGGTGATTTGTTCTCATCTTTGCCATCTGAATCAGAGGCACCCACAGATCAACCTGGCACTGTCTCAGGAGAAGCAGGGATGATTGATAAAGACAGCAACCACACAACCGTCTCTATGACCTGACATGTCTCTCATCTCTTTTCATTTGTCAAACAAATTAATCTGGATGTATCTTTAAAACACAACTGCGATGCTCGTTCATAGAGCTGAGGATGGGTAAGATGGAGGAGATGTCCATTCTCCAGGCAGGGAGAGGGAAGCCTTGCCAAGTTTCATGCCATGACGAATCTTTCCAGTCTTTTATTCTTCTCTGATTGGTAAAGGATGTTCACTGTCTTTTTTTTTTTTTAAAGAGATTATTTATTTCTTTGTCAGAGAATGAGAGAGCACAAGCAGTGTGAGTGGCAGGCAGAGGGAGAAGCAGGTTCCCTGCTGAGCAAGGAGCCTGATTCGGGACTCGATCCCAGGACCCTGGGATCATGACCTGAGCCAAAGGCAGACGCTTAACCGACTGAGCCACCCAGACGCTCCAGTAGATGTGTTTCTGACTCATTTTCTTCGATGGTCTTCTTTCCTCTTCTTCCCCTCCCTGACAGTGCCTGTGGTTTCTTAATTTTCCTGATCTCCCTGCTTTTTCCTCTCAACCCTTTTGCCAAGATGTCAGTGTTTAAGTTGACCTCAGTTTCCTAGGTGTAGGGATGGGTGGAAATCTGAGATCCTTCTAGTGTGTCTTAGAAGAGAAGGTGAGGGTCTTTCCAGCTCAGCTTTGGGAAACAACATTAAGACAAAGCTTTTCCCTGGTAATGACTGACCACCTCTTAGCATAATTCCAGTTTCTCCCAGCCCTACACAGTCTCTGTCTTCTGGGCCTTTCCCAATGCATGCCTTCTCATCTTAGTTCGAAGAGGGTCAGGATCCCAGAATTCTACCCAGTGGGAAGAATGTCATGTACTGGGAATGGAATAAGTTGGGGAGCTGGGGAAGTCTTCATCATGTCATGGTATAAACTTTGGAAAATATGAAATATATTGCAAAGTAGAAAAAAAGTCATTCTTAAGCACAATGCAAAGTGTTGGCCACTCCAGTGATTTCCTGCAGTGTATTTTCACTTCTTTCCCCTACATAGTAGAGGACACAAGGAATACAATTTTGCGTCTTCGTTATTTTGCTTGTCGTTGCTGAGTAAGTATTTCCTCATGAAATTAAAACTGCTCATAAACATAATTTTAATGACCGTGTCACTGTTCATCATATTAATGTGCCCTCATTTGTTTAACTGGCGCCTTGCTCCTGGACAGTTGGGCTGTTTCCTGTTCTCTATATTGTAAATAACATGGCCTATAAAATGATCTGTGTTTCAGAATATTTCCTTATATTTTCTAGAAGGAGGATTTCCAGATTAAAGAGTTGGACCTCATAAAATTTCTTGTTACCTTTGCCAAAGTGAAGCTCACATTTCGATACCTGTGGGCAGTATCTTAGTTGTACAGATATTGTGCTAGTTTGGTGTAATCCCCCAAGGGTCTAGATGAGTAAGAATGATGAGTAAGAGAGGTGCTGGTGTTGGGATAATTGATGAGGGACGTTGGACCTTTCTTGAATGAAAAGGAGAGCCAGATTCTGAGGTCCTCCAGGGACATGCCTTCCATTTCTGGCTAAGTGATTTCCTGAACTTAGCTTCTTGTTAGTTTCCTCAATGGGAGGCATGCAGCGAAAGGAGGCATGTCAGATAATTTCTGAAGTCATTCCATGTGTCTGCCTGAATCTTGATATAGAAGTCCATCCTTCCTTCCTTCCTTCCCTCCCTGCCTCCCTCCCTCCCTCCCCCCTTTCTTTCCTTCTATATCTGCTTTAGGTCATCACCATATGTTGAGTGCCTACAAAGAAAGGGCCAGGCACTGTGCGTGGCTCTTTGCACCATTATTCATTCTATCCTTTCCACAACAGTACCGGGTGGCCATCTCCAACCCAATTTTATGTGCAGGGAAGCTGAAGCTCGGAGAGCTTTTCCAGTGTGTGGAATGTAATACCCTTGGCAGGTGAGCAGGAGAACTGGACTCAGCTTTCAGCTCAAGCCCATGCTGGCCCAACAAGCCCACCAGTAAAACAGTTCACAGATCCAGCCTGCATTGGGTTAGCTGACAGAGGGCTGCCCCTCATTGCTTCTTGGAGTGATGTGTTACCTATGGGTCTACTACAGGGCATCCTGTCTGATCTCCTTGCGAACAGAGGCTTGGTGTTATCATTTCTATATCCTCGGGACCCAGCATGTTAGTAGGCATTTTTAAATATATATGAAATGAATTCTGCTGTAGTACCTCAAAACCCCGCTCTTCATGCCCTTGTAAGCCTCTTGATTGATTGATTGATTGATTGATTTGCATAAAGTCTAAAGTTTCCTGCTCAAGAAGGCTCACGGCAACTTCTGGAAGTTTTTCAACTCCTTTGCCTCCAGTACCAGGAAGACCAAAAATGCTAAAGTCCCGTAATTAGTGTGATCTTAGGAGCATGACAATGATAGACACACTTCAGTTCTCATGTAGTACAGCGTTCCCCTCTCCTAAAAATAAGAAACTCTGGAGTGGATTGGCATTTGCAACCACAGACAAAATTCTTCTATTTAGGGAGCATGCAGCAGTCAGCGGTGGCTGAAAGATTTTACAAGCGCTTTTGATTTTCCTCCCAGACTTCTCTGCTTAGGAAGGGCAGACTCGCAGCAGGAGAGATCATGAAGCTAATGCAGTCAGGTGGATCACACCTTTGCCTGGTAAACAGTCCTTGAGATGAAGGGACTCCAGGTTTAGAGCCAGGCTTTGTCAGTTCCAAGAGAGGGCACCTTGGGACAACCGAGCCTCAGTTTCTTCGTATCTAAAATGGGGACAAAAATCTGTATCTTGAATTACAAGATACAAGTAATACAGATTTGACGTAATGAATGCAATTTATCCAGCAGGGAGTCTGGCATTAATTATTGCTATGATATTCCTATTATTGTTTCTATCTATTGATGGATCTATCTATCTATGCATCTGTTTCACAACATTCTTTTGGGTGGTTTGTCCCCCAATATGTTCTCTCCACTTAGTGGTATTTTCTGCAGAGGGACAGGCTCTACCTGTCTATAGGTGTTAAAACCAGGTTTTGCTTTCCTAGCTCCTTCCCACCTGCTGGCACATTCTTATGTATAATGTAGGGAAATGACAAATAAATAGATAATATAATGTCATGAGCTGATGTTGTTTTGGAACAAAAATCAAGGCGAAGGGATGAAGGAGGCTGAGGGTGGTATTTTATTTAATTTTTATTGAGGGTGGTATTTATTTTATTTTTATTTTTTATTTGTTTTTAAAGATTTTATTTATTTATTTGAGAGACAGAGAATGAGAGATAGAGAGCACGAGAGGGAAGAGGGTCAGAGGGAGGAGCAGACTCCCCGCTGAGCGGGGACCCCGATGTGGGACTCGATCCTGGGACTCCAGGATCGTGACCTGGGCCGAAGGCAATCGCTTAACCAACTGAGCCACCCAGGCGCCCTTGAGGGTGGTATTTTAGATTGAGTGATCAAGGAAAGCTTCTCAGAGGAGGCAGCATTTGAGCGAATGCTTGCATGAAGCGAGGAGCAAGCCTTGTGGATATTTGCTGCAAGCATGTTCTGGGTTGGTGGAACAGAAGACACAGAGGCACTGAGGCAGAAGTGGAAGTGGGGTGTTCCAGAAATATCCACGAGGCAGGAGTGGCTGAAGTGGAGTAATAAAAGAGGATGTCAGAAAGGAAGGCTGGGGCCAGATCCATGAGGGTCTTGTAGGGTGCGGGGAGGACTTGGTCCACACGTGAGGAGGGGCGAGGGAGGAATGGGATTTGCTTCTCAGCATAAGCAGCATGTTGCCTGCTGAGTGGGTGGAGGGAGCAGAGTGGGTCTTACAGAGATCCAGGCAGAAGATGAGGAGTGGCTTTAGCCACAGTGTTGTGATACTGCTGGTAAGGAGTGGTCAGGCTGGGCATCTCCTTTTGCTGGTGTGTGTGTGTGGGGTGTGTGTGTGTGTGTGTGTGTGTGTGTGTACCATGTCAGAGAAAGAGAAGAAGAGAGAGAGAAATGTGGCTGGACTTGGACTCATGTCACAGGAGAAGGTAGGAATAGTTCAGCCAGTCTAGGGAGACTTGATATTCATGAATCCAGAAAAACGAAGAAACCCATCATACCACATCTTCCCCAAAATGCAATATAAATTCAGCAAATGGATAAGCTAATGCTACTTTTGTTTCTTTTCAACGGGAGAACAATTACAGCTAAACACCTTGGAGAAAGTTATCCACGCTCCAAGTTTGCTAATTCTGTTTCTAAAATGGCTCTAAAAAGCCTTCGCTCACTCATGGTGGGGATAATTAAAACTAATGAAGCGAATTTAGGGGTGTGCATCAGAGACTGAGCAGAGAGGATCTGACAGGGATTACAGATGCTGTGGCTTCTTTGAAGGTAATTGTTGAGCGACCCTTCTTCATTTGTATTCATGGAGACAAGGAGCCATTTCTGTGAGGCTGGTAAACATTTCAGAGAAGCCATCCACATGTTACATTTTGGAATTTAGAATTCTTCATTACGTTTTGAAGAGTTCCAGGATTTTATATACTGGTTACAGATGACTAAGCATGAGACATGATGTATCTTCTATCCTTATTCTGAAGAATGGATTTAAGACATTAGAAGCCAGATGGGAGGGACAAGAGGGAGAAAAGAAACCCATTTATGTATTTGAGGTATAAATATTTACTGAGCACTTAGGTGCTAGAGGCCATTGTGTGCCTGATTGTGTGCAAGGTGGTGAGGAAACATGAACACCATAGACAAGGTGTCTCCTCTCACACACTCACATTCTAGTTGGGAGAGGCACTGACAGGAAGAATGGGAGTTGGTGACACGTGTATGCACAGGTAAAAATGGGGAATGGTTCAGAGGGAGCTGAGTGGTCAGGGTGGTCCTTCCAGAGGTTGTGACTTCTAGCCTGAGATTCAGTGACATGAAGAAAACAGGCAGCTACAAATCAAAGGGAGAGCCTTGGTTGCTAAAGTAACAGGAAGCATGGGACCCATCGAGCAAGGGGACCCGAGCACAGGTGCCAGGAAGCCCTGGCTGATGGAGAGCGAGTCAGTACACTTGAAAACAGGATGAAGGTGGGCTTGGAAGGGGAAGGGGTTTGGATTTTATTACAAATGAAAAGAGAGACCAGGAGAGGCTCTCTCATTGGGTAATGACAAGCTGTGTTTTGTTTTCAAAAGCTCTCTTTGATGTTGTGCAGAGGGTAGGCTGTAGGGGGCGCTGCGGGAAGACCAGTGAGGAGGCTCCCACGGCCGTCCAGCTGAAGGGTGATGGGGTAGAAGCCATGGAGAGAAGTGAGCAGCCCGTTACCAGCTTGAAGGTGGGTTTCCATGGAAACCACCTAAGTGTCCATCCGCAGATGAATGGCTAACGAAGATGTGATCTATACACACACATATATTTATATGAATGCTACCCAGCCATTAGAAAGAAGGAAATCCTGCCATTTGCGACAACACGGATGGACCTCGAGGGCATTCTATCCACTTATCTCAGTGACAGAAGTCAGACAGAGAAAGACAAATACTGTATGATCTCACTTACATGTGGAATTAAAAAAGCTGTATCTAAAAGCAGAACTGGTAAAAGCAGAGAGTAAAACGGTGGTTACCAGGGTCAGGGGGAGTGGGGACGGGGTGGGAATTGGAGAGGTGTTGTTTCAGGGTACAAACTCACAATTAGTAAATTAAGAAATGTTGGCAATCTAATGCACAGCTTAGTGATTATAGTCAACGATACCGTATTACAATAATCAAACTTATTAAGAGATTAGATCTTCTTTTTTAAGGGAGGGAGGGGGTGAGAGGCAGAGGAAGAGGGAGAGAGAGAATCTTAAGCAGGCTCCACGCTCAGTGTCGAGCCCGACGTGGGGCTTGATCCCATCACCCCAAGATCATGACCTGACCCGAGCCTAAGAGTCGGTCGCTTAAACGACTGAGTCCCCCAGGCGCCTCACTATGAGATTAGATCTTAATTATTCCCACAACAGAAAGAAAGGATAATTATGTGACGTGATAGAGGTATTAGCTATAAGGCTACAGTGACAATCACACTGCAATGTATAAATGTATCAAATCAACATGCTGTATACCTTAAATTTATACAATGTCACATGTCAAATACATTTTAGTAAAAACCCAGTGGAGTTGCCATGTTTTGCTGATGAGAAAAAGAGGCATCAGGATGGCTTGTAAGAGTTTGGTGGTGGGTGTACGGTGGCAGAGGACCTCTGGGGAAAGAGCACACTGGGGAGGGGGGTTTCCAATCCCCCAGTCTTGGTTTGGTTATCTCAAGACCGAGGTGCCAGTTTGACATTCAGGTGGGCAAGGTGAAATAAGACAATGATGATTCAGAGTGCAGAAACCCAGGGAGCAGAGAGGAAGAAAGAAACAAGGCAGAGATGCTAAGGTCCCCTAGATTTTTTCGTGTGGCACCTGGGTCCCTTGTCCCCTTGTCTTTACACTGCAGGACACAGCATAGAGATTTAGGCTGTCCCTTCAAATGCCCTGTCTTTATTCTCCAAAAAAAACAAAAAAAACAAAAAAAACAAAAAAAACTTTAGTTCTTTGCCGGTGAACTCTACTCAAAAACACTGTTTTGGCACCCTACCAGCCTGGCTTCAAATCCAAAGATTGCCACTTACTGGATGTGGAATATTGGGCAAGTCATATAACCTACCTGAGCCTCAGTGTCTTCATCTGTAAAATGGGAGCAATAAGAAGACCTACCTCATAGGGTTCTTGAGATGGCAATACTAGCCTTTATGAAACCTTTACTGCATTATATATATCACTGCATTTAGTCCAGCACACAGCCCTAAGAGGGAGGGGTTGTTGTTGTTCTCATTCTGCAAGAGGAAACTGAGGCTCACAGAGGTTGTGTGACTGATCCAAGGCTCCACATCCAGAAACAAGGAGAGATAAAGTGACTTTTCCAAGCTAACGTCACTGTTCGGTCTCTGAGCTGGTTTTCAAACTGGATGGTCAATCCTTTTTAGCAGAGCACAGAATAAGGGCTCAAAACACAAGAGTTGCTTGCTTTTCATTTTTCTTGCCTTTATTCTCGCGTCATATGGAAAATCCACTGATCGATTTGCTTCCTCATCAGACTCAGTAATTGTTTGAGGGCAGGGGCTATGACTTATTCACGCCTGTGTCACCGGCGCCCTGCCCTGGGTGTGGCACTCAGCAGGTGGGTGGTGGTAGATGCCGTTCAGGTGACAAACACGACAGCAGGACCGCCAAGCAAGTGGACTTCCTCTGTGTTTGAGAGAACGCTCCCTCCTTTCCCAGATGGAACAAGCCATACCAGTCTGCAGCAGGTGAGGCAGACAATGGAATAAATGTTCCAGCAAGTTCTTCCACCCCTAAGCTTCACCCTCGGTGGATAAAGTGTCTCCTCAAAACAGGAATGGAAGCATACAAGTGGCATGAGCCAAGTGCCCACACAAATGCTAAACATAGCATAAGGGAGGGAAAGACTTGGTGAGGCAGAACAGGAAACTTCTAATCCATTCTGTTTCCAGCATGTGAAACAGTGAGTGTGTCGTGGGCAGGACAATTACACTGAAATATGGCCCAGCTAAGCCTAAGAGCTGTTCTAATGGGAAAGTCAAGAAACCCCACGGCAAACTTTTGGGGGAGGTAGGCGGAATGAGGTTCTTGAGGTGAGTTCCAACGATCTCGGCTGTGTCCGTTTCAGAGCTGGGGGCTGGCCTAAACATACCCTAAATCCCCAAGTTCTAGTGAGATGATTCTTTAATAATAAGAGGAATGGTGGTGGTTTATAACAGTTTTGCAATCCGTCCATGCATCCTAGACTGTGCATGTGAAAAGGCAGGCTGTGTCTGTGTGCATCTCTCCTCCTGCAATGTGGATGTCTAGGAGGATGGTGCTAGTTGCGGGGGTCTAAGGGCAGCGAGGGGCAAAGCTCTGGCTGTCCCCTTTTTACACGTCTCCTGAGATTTCTTCAAGCACTTCAGAGTGGAAGTGACTTGTCCCAAAGCAGAGAGAAGAACTTTTGAATGCCAGGAGCAAGGCATCGCTCTAATGATGACTCCTGGTACTTGGAGATGTGGGAGCAAAGAGCAGGCAGGGAGGGCTACAAAGCTCAGAGATGCACCTGCTCCTTGGAAGGGAAGGGCTAAATGTCCCTGAGGCCACTTGGGGGACAGGCAGCCACCTGGTACTGGCTACACTCATCCGTTGCTATGAATCTCAAACTCCTACATAAACCTCTCGTCTCTCCTCCTACACCCCACTGAGTCCCTACCAGGCTCAATGTGGGAATGAGGGAAGAGCAACTCAGTTGGTGCCTTGGGGGACGCCACATCCATTTGGCCTGGATTCTAAGCCCTTCCTGTTTCTGCCTGTTTTCTCTCTCCTGACTCACACCACCAAGCTGTTCTTCTGATATTGTAGAATTTCATAGTATCTGGGGACTTGAGAATGTGGTTCAAGTTCCCATCCAGCACTTGAACTTGGGAAACCTGAGGTGAGTATTCACCTTCTGCTTGACTACCTCTAAGAAAGTATTCTCAGCCAGGGTGATTTGGATCCCCCAGGGACATTTGGTGACAGAATTGGAGACATATTTTGGTTGTCATGACTCGGGAGGATGGCTCTTGGCACCCAGAGGGTAGAGACCATCCTACAGTGCACAGGGCAATCCCCTACAGAGAATTATCTGGCCCCAAAATCAATAGTGCTGAGGTCAAGAGACTCTCCTTGGGGATAGAGCTCACTACCAATTGCCGTCTCCAGGAGCAACCTCCTTTCCTTTCAGATATTTCTAGTTAGTAAGAGAAAGGCAGGTGTATAAGAAGCAGGTGGCTCTGATACAAATTTATAAGGAGAAAGTCAAGATCCCACAATTCTGGGTATTCACAATAGGATCTAAGAGATTTCTACCAGTGATCCAAGAAGGTTGGAGCAAGATTGCCCAAAGCTATTTGCAAGGCAAGTATCCAAATTACATAGCATCTCTGGGAACCCAGTTGGTCCCCAGAATTGGAAGCCAGTATCTGAAATCAGAAATGCAGTGGACAGAATAAAAAAAAAGCAGGCACAGAAAAAAATGCAGCTCTCCCTGGAGAATGCACAGTAAAAGGAATACAAAATGAAATGACATAGATCGTTGAAAACCAGGGTTTGGAGGTAGGGGCTAAAGAGCAGGAGATAGTTAATGCAAGTTAGTTGTACAGTAGCCAAAATTACTGACTTATTATGTATTAGACGTCCCTGACATTCTTTCCTTCTCTCTCTCAGGCGCCCTCTTTATTGTTGTGTTTTGGTGAGTGTGAAATTTATCAGGAGCAAGATGAGATTTCCTCCATTCTTGGTGGGGAGGCAGTCTTTATTAGGACACAATAAAGATACACACGTGTTATTAACATGAAAGCGACAACTACGTTATGCTCAGAGAGAAAGTCAGTGTTAACAAGAGAAAGGTGTGTTCTGAAAAGGACTAGTCTACAAATGATTTTTTTTTTAAAAGAAAGCGTTGTTTGTTCATAGACCAACAACCCCCAAACTTTTTTGATCGGATACCCCATTAGAATTTTTTGAGCATTCTCCCACAATATTAATGATTATTTATACATTGCAAACACGTACTACTGTATTCATATAGTATATATCTTATAAAACAGATACATAAAAAGAAATTAAAAAGGAATTAACGGCTATTTTCTTTATGTACCCCAATAAATTGTCCTGCCCTACTCCAACCTCCAACCTAGTGGGAATGCTCACCTCTGAGTTCGGACAGATAGATACCTGGGCTGCACTTACCATGTGACAACCACTGTCCTCAGACTTTATATATATATATATTAGCTCATTTAACCCTCAAAACAACCCTAAGGATGTAGGAACAATTGTCATTCACACTTCACAGATAGGGAAATGGAGGCACAGAGAGGGTAAGTAACTTTCCCAGCGTCACACAGCCAAATGCATGGAAGATCAGGGATTCCAGCCTAATCAAGCTGGCTCCAGAATGTTGGTTCTAACCACTGTACTGACTGCCCTCACCTGAGGGCAGGGGAAGCCTTGAAGCCTCTTCCTCCGACAGAGGAAGGAATCAGGCATGATTCAGAAGCTGAGGGCATTAAGGGCTTTCTTTATGGTAGAGCAAGATGCTGGCAGTGGAACAGTAAGAACTAGGAGTTTGAGGGAGAGGAGAGAAAGAGAAGAGGGAGACTCCCAGAAGTGACCCTGAATACACTGAAAGGCATTTTGCAGGGAGCGGCAAGGGGCATCTTTGTACTATCCGCTGTGCTTCCCAAGACGACAAGATTGGGGGTTAGACTTTTCTTTTTCTCTCCTGGTAACAGCTTGAACCTGCAACCAACTCGCTGGGCAAGATGGAAGAATCACAGTGACAGTGACTCTCACGAGTTTTCTCACAACCGAGGTTGTGAGAAAAGTCAGGTACCCTGACTTTTTTTCCCCCTAAACATTTTATTTATTTATTTTAGAGAGAGCGAGCATGAGCAAGGGGAGGGGCAGAGGGAGGGGGAGAGAGAGAGAGAGAGGGAGGGAGAGAAGCAGACTCCGTGCTGAGTGCTGAGCCCGACGTGGGGCTCGATCTCAGGACCCCGAGATTATGACCTGAGCCGAAATCAAGAGTCAGACGCCCAACTGACCGAGCCACTGGGCGCCCCCTTGATACCCTGACTTCTTGTTGTTGTGTTTCTCAGATGGTTTTGGGGTCCTCTACCACCTGCCTACTACCATGGAGAGCTCTAGAAACCAGCTCCTCACACTAGCGGTGCGGGGAACAAACTCGCATTTTGTGTACAAATCTTCACAGATCCTTTGGGTGTCTTGAGTGACCATATAGCTAGAGTCCTAGCAGATGGGATCCTGGTACCATGTGGTACAAACCAGTCCTAAATGAGGAATATGGAAAAGAGAAGATACTTGGCTGAGATCTTACGCAGCCGGCTGGGGGCAGAGCCAAGACTAGGGCCCAGATCCCTGGACTGCCTGCCTCTCTGCCTGTGAACAGATCTACTTTGAAAAACATCTTTCAGGTCAACCATTTTACAAGGGTGAGCTAAGCTCAGGGCCAGTGGGAAGGTAAACGTTTGTTTTCTCTTAAGCTATTAACCCAAAATATGAATAGACTGAAGGTCTCAGTTATAGGCTGAATTGTGTCCCTTCAAAATTCATACGCTGAAACCCTAATGCCCAGGACTTCAGTCTATGAAGATACGGCCTCGAAAGAGGTGATTAAGTTAAAATGAGGCTGTTAGCATGGCCTTCATCCAAGCTGACCTGTGTCCTTATAAGAAGAGGAGATTTGGACCCGGAGAGGGCACCAGCGATGTACATAGAGGGAAATGAAGCCAAGGAGAGAGACCTCACCAGAAACCAACTTTGCTGGCACCTTGATTTTGGACTTCCAACATCTAGAACAGTGAGAAAGAAATGTCTGCCCAGTCTGAGGTGTTTTGCTATTGCAACCCCAGCAGAGACCAAGATAGTCTAACTTCCATAGTAATCATAGCAGTAGCTACTGTCTCCCTCCACATGGATTTCCCATTTAATCTCCATAAAAACTCTACGATGCAGATGTGATTATAGCTTCTTTCTCACACATGAAGAAGAAACTGAGGCTGATAGGAGTTAGGGCAGAGTGAAGCCTGTTGGAGTTCTGAAGCCACAGGCTTTGTCGTTACTGGGCTGCTGCAGTAATACACAGGTAGGAGGGTCAGGAATGTTCAGAGCAGGGAGACCATGCCAGGCGTCACTTCCTGTCTTATGGGAAGTGGTGGAGAGCAGTAGAAGCAAGCCAGAGGTCTGGGCCATCAGTCTCATCCCTGCCAACTGCCTCATTTTGGATCTGTAGACAACTCAAGAAATGCTTCTGGCTCTTACTATGTGGCAAGCCCCGAGCTGTGCTCTGGGGCCCCAGCACTGAACACAACTAACACGGCAGACATTACTATCATGGAGCTTGGGTCTAGGAGTGTTGTTGGTTTCTCTCTGCATTCTCCAAGTTCTTAACGCTCTTCTTTCTCCCAGTTAGAAGAAAGAACATGAGACAGCAGTCCTGCTTCTTTGAGTGTTTTCCTTTCTTTCCATCTTCTGACGGCCATACTTCACGTCTGACAGGAGAAATGATTCTTCTCGACAGTGATAAACTTACGAGTTTTGACTGTTTGTGAAGTTCCCTAATTAATTCTTTATAGATTTCTACTGGCAACCAAATCTGTGTTTTGAGTTAAAAAATGGGAGTGCAGATGAATTATCATTGAACATTCTGCTTCCATTGGAGAGCACACACCCTGTACTGTATGCTGTTTATCTCTCCATTTTCCAGTGGCACCATTTGTTTGCAGGGATGCCCAGCAGGTGGTTATCATGGCATGAGATGAGCGTGCCAGCATTCACGCCATCCTTGCTGAACTCCTGGGCCATTCTCCTGAGCAACCTGGAGAGGGCTCCCAAACCATCAATGCCCACTCAGCACCACTGGGATTGCTTGAACATTTTTTGTGGGTGGCCTGAGATCTAGCCCTGATCAGGAGGCTGATGTGGCTAAACAAATCTGAGGAAAGAGCTGCAGTGAATCTCTCTCCAGAAAGAGTGGGAGAGAGAGGATGACACACATACACACACACACACACACACACACACACACACACACACACACACACAGAGTCAGAAATATGGAGAAAGAGAAAGGGAGAGAATGTACCTGAAATAGAAAGATACAGAGATCAAAGGAGATAGGAGAAATAAATGATGATGATGGTGAAGGTGGTGATGGTGATGAGGGTGATGAACAACTAACATTTATTGAGTGCTCTGTCTGTGCCAGACACCGTGCTAGGTGTTCTAGCTCAATTACCTCATTTATTCTTCATGACAACCCCAGAGGTAAATTTTGTTATTTTCCTTACTTTTGAAGTGAGAAAATGAGCTCAGAGGGACTAAATAAATTGTCCAGGTTCACATAGTTCTTAAAGTGGGGAGCCAGTCTGCAAGTTTAGACAGATGAACCCAGAGGCTATCCTTCTAATTATTATGGTTGAGAGAGGATTTGAGAGACCTAGAGACACTGAGACACACACATACACACACACACACACAGGGAGGGGGAGAATGGTTAGAAGAGTCAGAGTGAGAGAGATCCCAAGAAAAAGACAGAGAGGTAAAGACATATGCAGAAACTGACTGTGGTAATTGACCCGTGTAGACAGGGAGACACAGAGGTGGAGAGAGAGGATGTTCACAAAGAGCACACTATCCCTTCATGTAGGATGAAGATATCTGGGCACAGTAATAGCAGGTATTGTGTGATCATCATATGCCAGACACTGATAGGCACTTTTGTCTTCTTTTTATTACACTCACATTATCCTTCACATTCTGGGAATGCTGAAATGCACTGCACAGCTTGCAGAGTGCGCGGTCGGCTTTCAGAGGCAACGGTGTCTGAATCCAGAGCTCTGACCTCATTTGTGTATATTTTCCCTAGTGGTTCTGAGTCTGCAGAGGGGAGGCCTGGGAGAGGCAGCATGACATTGTGCAGGTGGGTGATGGGTGATGGAGGTGAAGGAGGAATGGCAGGGTGGAGGTCGTCTGAGCTCCTCTTCCCCTTAAAGAGGCCAACCTGGCTGGTAACCAGAGAGCTCTGTGGGGGCACTGACAGCCTGGGAGCCAGGACCTGGGCAGTCTACACAAGCATCTCATCTACTCCTTGCAAAAGACCTGTGCATTTGGAATACCATCCTTATTATGTAAATGAGGGGACTGAGGCTCAGAAGTGTTAACTAACCTAGTTCACACGGCTTGTAGGTGGCAGAAGTGGGATTGGAGCCCAGGTGTCTGAGATCAAGAGCTCTTGGCTGTGAGCCTCCATGAAGCCAAGGAATAGGAGAGGCCTGAGAGTGTGCAGACCCTAGAGGGGCAGCCACAGCACTTTCAACCTCCTTGGCCCTGATTGCAAGACACTCTGGAGGGCATGGGCTTCTATCATGTGAGCAGGTCAAATGCCTGGAAGTTTTAGCAACGAAAATAAATCTAAATTAATTGGAATGTAAACACTAGGAAATTTCTTTCTTTCTAAAAAAGATTATTTATTTTGAGAGAGAGAGTACTCTTGAGTTGGTGGGGAAGGGCAGAGGGAGAGGGAGAGAGAATCCTTAAGAAGACTCCCTGCTGAACTTCTTCCTAGAAACATCGTCAAAGGCAAGGGAAGCGAGGGCAAAAATGAACTATTGGGATTTCATCAAGATAAAAAGCTTTTGCACAGCAAAAGAAACAGTCCACAAAACCAAAAGACAACCGACAGAATGGGAGAAAATATTTGCAAATGACATATCAGATAAAGGGCTAGTATCCAAAATCTATAAAGAACTTATCAAACGCAACACCCAAAGAACAAATAATCCAATCAAGAAATGGGCAGAAGACATGAACAGACATTTTTCCAAAGAAGACATCCAAATGGCCAACAGACACATGAAAGAGTGCTCAACATCGCTCGGCATCAGGGAAATCCAAATCAAAACCTCCATGAGATACCACCTCACACCAGTCAGAATGGCTAAAATTAACAAGTCAGGGAACGACAGATGTTGGCGGGGATGTGGAGAAAGGGGAACCCTCCTACACTGTTGGTGGGAATGCAAGCTGGTGCAACCCCTCTGGAAAACAGTATGGAGGTTCCTCAAACAGTTGACATTAGAGCTACCATAGGATCCAGCAATTGCACTACTGGGTATTTACCCCAAAGATACAAATGTAGGGATCCGAAGGGGTACGTGCACCCTGATGTTTATAGCAGCAATGTCCACAATAGCCAAACTGTGGAAAGGGCCCAGATGTCCATCGACAGATGAATGGATAAAGAAGAGGTGGTATATATACACAATGGAATATTATGCAGCCATCAAAAGGAATGCAATCTTGCCATTTGCAACGACGTGGATGGACCTGGAGGGTGTTATGCTGAGTGAAATAAGTCAATCAGAGAAAGACATGTATCATACGACTTCACTGATATGAGGAATTCTTAATCTCAGGAAACAAACTGAGTGTTGCTGGAGTGGTCGGGGGTGGGAGGGATGCGGTGGCTGGGTGATAGACATTGGGGAGGGTATGTGCTATGGTGAGTGCTGTGAATTGTGCAAGACTGTTGAATCACAGATCTGTACTTCTGAAACAAATAATGCAACATATGTTAAGAAAAAAGAAAAAGAAGAAGAAGATAGCAGGAGGGGAAGAATGAAGGGGAGTAAGTTGGAGGGGGAGACGAACCATGAGAGATGATGGACTCTGAAAAACAAACTGAGGGTTCTGGGGGGGGGATGGGTTAGCCTGGTGATGGGTATTAAAGAGGGCACATTCTGCGTGGAGCACTGGGTGTTATGCACAAACAATGAATCATGGAACACTACATCAAGAACTAATGATGTAATGTATGGTGATTAACATAACAATAAAAAATTAAAAAAAAAAGAAGACTCCCTGCTGAGTGCGTAACCTGTTGCAGGGCTTGATCCCAGGACCCCAAAATCATGACCTGAGCTGAAATCAAGAGTCAGACGCATAAGGAGAGCGCTTGATGTAATGAGAATTGGGTGTTATATGCAACTGATGAATCACTCCATTCTACCTTTGAAACTAATAAAAAATTACATTAAAAACATTTGTTTTAAATTAAAAATAAAAGAGACACTTAATCGACTGAACCACCCAAGTGCCCCAACATCAGAAAATTTCTGATTTCCTACACGGAGACCTCCACAAGTACTGTCCAACATCATCCTTGACATCAAATGAAGTAGATTAGGTGTTACCAGAGAGTCTCCAGTTGGATTCTGTGATGCTGAATCCACAATGCGGGGGCTCGAAGAAAGGCAAGAATCCATTCCATGTGTACCTGACATTGATTGCAGGCATAATCCATCAAAAGGTCCCTGTCATAGGTCAACATGGGATTTGGAAACACAAGACTATCATCATCATCAACAGGAGGAGTGGGGCCCAAAACTAAGCTCAATTAACCTATAACCTCCTAGGGAGGAAAGATACATAGAAGTGGACAATGGGGAGGACAGACCTGTTCTGGAATTTGTTGGACTCTGCCGCCTATTAGCTGTGTGGTCTCTGGCAAATGGCTAAACCTCTCTGAAATGCAATTTGGTTTCAAATCTTATGCTTCTAGCATCCCATGAAACACGGAAGCTACCTGCAACACGGTCCTTGCTCCTGTGCAAACAGGTAATTATCTACTTAACTATGGAGGCGAGGACCCCATCAAGACTGCCTGAAATGTTGGGGAAATTGGTGAGGGAATGGCATTCTGGATGAGGCAGAACTTGAGTTGCAGTCACTGGCGTCATTGACACTGACAGCACGAACTACCACCACTTGAATATTAGTCATGGGCTAGCGTGACACTAAATGATCCACCTTGTCTACCTTTATCTCTCAGACCCACCCTGAATTATTTCACGTTACGCAAGTGGAGCCCGAAACTCCAAGATGGAAGTTACCCTGTTCAAGGTCACGCAGCTGGAAAACAGTGGAGAGAAAAGTTCAGATCCACATGTGAAGTTCAAGAAGACCTCAGAACACATGCTTATTTATTGCTTTACTCTCTAGCTGAACTCCTACAATGTTTGGATGGCTTTTCACTTTGAAATTGAATTGTACTTTACTATTGGCTTCTGTTATAATCTTGGAGATAATTCATCTTCACCATTGAAATCTCTTTAACTTTTCAACTCTTTTCAGCTTTTTCAACTTCAGTGTATGTTATTTGTGGTCACAATGTTCTCTCAGCCTTTCTGCCAAGTGGTTAATGGTATATAAACACATGTTTAAGTGCGCCCAGGATCATGCTGCTAGATTTCCCTTTGGTGGAGTGATGGTTTCCATTGCTCTGGGGGTATAGGTCCCTGAATTATCAGAAGAGCATGTCTATTTACTGAAGCCACATTTAATTGACACCAACACACCAACTGTTGCTCCATGGAAGAATGTTTACTGATTCCACCTCTCAGTAGAGAGGGCCCTCTGCATTTGTTAATAAGATTCTTTAGGGTTTTGCTGTTGTTGTTGAGGTTTTGTTTTAGATTTTATTTATTTGACAGAGAGGGAGAGAGAGAGAGAGCACAAGCAGGGGGAGCGGTAGAGGGAGAAACAGAAGCACACTCCCCGCTGAGCAGGGAGCCTGATGCGGGGCTGGATCCTAGGACCCTGAGATCATGACCTGAGCCAAAGGCAGATGCTTAACTGGCTGAGCCACCCAGGCGCCCCTCTTTAGTTTTTTAATAACAAAATTTAACCTAAATCATCTTGGGCAAGAAGCAATTCGTTAGAAGGGTACTGGGGCATCTTGGAGAATCCAGGAATCCAACTGGGTTTCAAAAAAAAAAAAAATGTTGAGAACAGTTTGCTCCAGGGACCTAAGTCCAGGGAGGTCATGGCTCCTTTCTCTTGAGTTCTGCAACAGACTGAGCTGAACTGGGTTGGGTGGGCTTCTCCTCTGGATCTTTTAGTATTTCCTATTTACTCTCAGGCACATGCTGGAGCCTAGCCTGTACCAGTCCACGAGAACCAATTATTAAATTTTCCAGAATTGTGTGACTCAGTTATTATACCACTGGTAACTTCAATTCAGCCACGGTGGGAGTATCCACCCCACAGGAGTTGGAAAATGCCACGAAGTAGGGCTTTTTCTTTCTTGGAGAGATGGCTTACCAGCACCCCCTTCCCCCCAACTATGACCATTACATGCATTAATTGTCCAAAGTCATGTTTGAGAACACGAACTTTGAATCAGGCTCTGTGGGTTTGACGTCTGGCTCTGCTCCTTCCCTGCATTGTAATCGTAAGCATGTTTCTTAGCCTGTCTGGACCTCAGTTTCCTTACTTGTAAGATGCAGACGATAATTCTACACCAAGCAGGGTTTGTTGTGAGGACTGAGTGAGCTAATCCATGGTGCTTGGCCCACAGAAAGCACTCTGTGTTAGCTATTTTCCACACTTCCCATGCTTGGCCATCCTCCATCTACTTGTTTACTCTTTTCTGGGGCGTTGGTGCCCTGCACAGTTCTTGGTAACAGTAAACACTGAAACTCTTGATGGATGAACGAATAAGAAGGAAAGAAAGAGAGTGAGACCACGGGAAATATGCCCATTTGGCTCACTGGTATGTCCCCAGCTTCTAGAACTGTGTCTGACACATGATTGGTGCTCGGCGAATATTTTTTTAAGGAGTTACTAGATGCATAAGCCCTAAATCTTCTTTTGGATACTTTGTTATGTTCTTAATGTCAAGCGGACATCCTTCCCTTGTGTAAATTCTATTCATTATTCATGTTCCTACTCTTTAAATAACACGAATCGGATCATTTCCTATCTTTGCATAACAATATTTTATGTATTTGAAATAAGATATCTCTTCATGTTTTTATATCTCTGGGATGAGATTTCCAGAGTCTGTGCAGAGTGGGGGGAAGGAAATCTCTGTCTTTTAGGGTTGGACTTAGTAATGGCGCCTTCATGGCCCTGTAGATCTGGGCTTCCAATGTTACATCTCTGGATACATAGATTCCATATTCTCTCACCTCATGATCTGCCCCCAGGCCCACTCATTGGGCCAGGTGGGTGGACATGCAAAGACTTTTGATCTCAGCCACGCTCCTTATCTGGACAATCAGCCCATCGTCCCTGTCCCAGTGTGAAGAGCAAAGGCACATTTTGTGACAAAGGCCCAAAGGAGAGATTTCTCAGGAGTGGATTATAAACCAGGAAAGATGGAAATAAGATAATAAACGGACATTTGTGGGGCAGAGGTATGATCCAAGCTTGTTCATGGCAGGCCCTTTCCCCTCAATGAGGAGACTCTGAAGGATTCTTAGAAACTCGAAAAGACCCAGACAAAGCTGGCTCATAATGGTGGGGGAAACTGAATATTCTTATCAAGTCTCTGGAGAGCCATGGGATGTCTTCCACAGAGAACATTTCCAGTCAGGCTTCAGTGGATTCAGAAGTCCCTCTCCACATGAGCACAACATGGGGGTAGTTTGGGGTCATTCTTAGCAGACTCAGATCTTTCTGTCAGTCATGGGGTATGCC
>NW_027397075.1:8180695-8246112 GCF_003265705.2 Callorhinus ursinus | reverse complement strand
CCCCCACTCCAGCAACCCTCAGTTTGTTTCCTGAGATTAAGAATTCCTCATATCAGTGAGGTCATATGATACATGTCTTTCTCTGATTGACTTATTTCACTCAGCGTAACACCTTCCAGTTCCATTCATGTCATTGCAAATGGCAAGATCTCATTCCTTTTGATAAAACAAAGCCAACTTTTACAGACCAGGAAGATATGTAAAACCCTAGCGGGGTCATAAAGTGTTATAGGTGAAAAGGATATTAAAGATTATTAGGGAAATCCTCAAACCATTAGGATGGAACAAAAAGAAAGTGTGTGTGCCGACCTCTGGGCCTTCATGCTGGAATCCTTAGTGTGCTGCTTCGATCCCTAGGAGAGTATTCACCAGCTGCCTCAGGCTGGGCTAGGAACCCCCACCCTTCCCTGCTTATCTGGTTACAGGAGCCCTATGAGGTCAATATTCCTGTCTCCATTGTACAGATTAGGAAACTGAGGCACAGAGCGTTTAAATAACTTTTCAAGGACACACAGCCGGCACAAGGCAGAGCCTGACATTGAACACAGACACGTCTGTTTGACTCTAAAATCCATGTTTTATCCCCTCTTCCCTGCGGCTTCTACTTCCTACATCAACCATGTTCTAGAGAATTCTCTGACTCCAGTGAAGACCTGGTGGCAGAATCTATAGGAAAAAAGAAGTATGTACATTTTGCATCCAGAGTTTTAAACTCCAGTGAAGCCATGTGGTGGTTGTGGATGATTTTTTTCTTTTGCAAAGTGAAGGGGGGCTGTTGGGGAGAACCGAGAAGCAAACATTGGTGGCTATCATGTAAGATGAAGCACCTCTGTTACCTTCTGTGGGAAATGGCCACGTCTGGCATCACGCAGAATGCTCTCTAGGAGTGTTTTCCAGGGAAGCCCCCTCTGTGTCCAGAATGCAACCTGATAGCCCCACAGGACGTGTTTCTCTCCAACGTTGAGAGATGGCAAAAACAGCCTGAACACTCACTTGAGAGTCTGATGGCGCACTGGGGCTCACCAGGGTGGGAGAGAAACTGCCAGGCACCCTGGTGGAAAGCACATGATGAAATCCTCCGTCTCGGCCTTCTGGATGGGCAGCTGGGATGCAGAGAAGAGGGGAAGCCTCTGCTCGTTTAGGCGCAGCAGGAGCACACGGTTGACCTCATCAAGTTAACTAAGAGTAGGACTTCCATAGTGATGACACGAGGCTTGTGTGCCTTGCACGGGGCCCCATGAGATGCAACCCTGGTGCTTCCTTCACTGGTGTAGAGCTCCAGTGGCTAACTCTGGTGGCCTATCCACGATGCCCCTCTGGAGGGGAAACCATCCGCAAACCATGCATCTGGCCGGACTCACCATCTTGCTGCTAATATTTATTCTTGAGTTGTTTCCTAGGAACGGTCAGCCTGAGGAGGGAGGGTTGTTTTTTGTTTTTTTTTTTTCCTCTCCAAAAAATGAACCTGTAGGCAATGAATGAGGCTGCAGGCCAGTGTCAGCCTGGACTAATTCTCTGGACATAGAATCTTCAGTGTGGAATCCCAGCCCAAACATGGCTTTCTGTGTAGACGTCACACTTTAGGGGTGGAGCAGGCTCTGCCTCAGCTAATTCTTCCACTGCTTTCAATACCTCGAGGTTTAGTGGGATTCACTGATTTACTGGTGTTCTGCCTTGTTCCCAAATGGACGGGAAGCCACCATGGGATGTGCTGGAATCTACTCACACCAGCTTACAAGAACCCATTGTCACCTTGTAAGGAGTTTTGGGAGTTAGTCATTAAACCATGGACGGTTTCACATCGGCCATGGTGAGAGGCTACATTGTAGGGATTGGCAAATGGCACAAATTCGGGCTTTCTACTATCGGTTGGAGGGGTGGTTTACTAGCATATCCCCCTCTGCTGAATATTAGTGCATAAGCTGCAGGGTCCTCTTTAAGAACATCAGCTTTGGTACCTGGGTGGCTCAGTCGGTTAAGCATCCGACTCTTGGTTTTGGCTCAGGTCATGATCTCAGGGTTGTGAGGTTGAGCCTGCTTCGGGCTCTGTGCTGGGCATGGAGCCTGCTGGAGATTCTCTCCCCCTGCCCCTCCCCCTGCTTGTGTGAGCATGCATGCTCTCCGCACCCCCCCCCCCAAAAGAATATAAACTTTGGGATCAAACTCTGTGGATCTGATACTTAGCTTTGGGGATAGTAAAAAAATGGGTTCTGAGGATTTTAAGATTTGGGGTTCACATCTCGTGTCATCATTTAACCACGTGATCTTTAACGCTGCTGAGCCTCCGTTTGTTCAACTGCAGACTTCATGGGTGGTCATGACATCAGGATGAAGTGACTGCCCAGAGCTGCTGCTTAGAACCGGGCACTGTTCCTGGGTCTTGGAGAACACCCGAGGAACGCGTGGATCTTGCCAGACTTCTGGTGTGTTGTGAAGGATTCAGGGATCCTACCCGAGGGCACCAGAACAGCGCTAGGACTGATTAGCTGTCTGTGTGGGAAGTGTGAAAAAGCAGGGACCCAGTGCCCCAGGCAGCAGTTGCAGTAAATGTAAATAAATGTAAATAACTAACATTTGGTAGATGCTTATGATATGCCAAGCACTCTTCCAAGTGATTTATAATATATAACATCATCCTGGCTTATCCTCATAAGAATCTAATAAAGCAGTGGTTCTCATGGGTAATTTTGCCATCCCCCCTGCTCCACACCCTCCCCCCTCCAATTCCCAGGGGATATTTAGCAATGTCTGGAGGCTTTTTTGGTCATCATGACTAGTGGTGGATGGATGAAGGCTACTGGCATCTAGCGGGTAGGGACCAGGGAGGCTGCTGAACATTGTACAACACACCCAGGGCAGCCCAGCCCAGCAAAGAATTGTCCGGCTCCAAGTATTGTAGTGCCAAGGTTGAGAAACACTTGAGTAAAGTATTAAATACTATCATTCCCATTACACTGATGGGGAAAAGTGAGGCACAGAGACGCTAAAGCACTTTCTGTAGGCTATTCAGGCCAGATACTGTGGATGTTGGGTTCAGACCCGAAGCTCTTCTGAGCCCCAGCTGACAGAGTTCGGTTCTCTCTCAAATTTCCTCCGGCATCAGGGTCCCCGTTCCTGCTGCTCACTGCTCTCCTCCACTGTCAGCTCGGGGCCCTGAGTGAGATTTGTTCTGACATGCTGCTGGTGTCTGCTTTTCTGGGAACTGAAGCTGAGTGGTGCCGCGCAGCTTCATGGGAACAAATTCCCACCGCAGGGCTTCCCCCGGAGGAGGACAGGGCCAGGCAGCCCCTGGGAGCCACTCCTTGTGGTGCTCCTGGGCAGTGTGCCTGGCTGTCAAGTGCATAGCCACCGAGTCACCTGGAGCCTTTGGAGGCGGGAAGTGGGAGCCGGCCTCACTTTGGGGCTGTCATCAAGCTCTGAGCCTTTGCTCCACCTTGTCCTCCTGGGTGAGCAAGCGGCTTTGAATATCCGCTGTTTTTAAAAATGAAGAGAGGAGGAGGCATGGTATAAAACCTGGGAGCTGTGTGATAGGGGGTGAGTTGCTGTACCTCTCTGAGCCTCAGTCCTCATCTGTGCTACGGGGACAATAATGCCTAATATGGGGGGGGGTTGTTGTGAGGCTTACAACTTGATGCATATGGACGTAAACGCAGATATCGCCAAAACGTGAGAGGCTATCTAGTTTCCTTGGTTATGAATGAAACCAACTCCATTCTCTTCATGACGGCTGCTGAATTGAGAAGGACCCAGACAGAGATCAGGCCCAGCTTCATCAGGGAAGAGCGTCTGATTGATGAGTGCTGTCTGCCATGGCTGTAAGTGTGGGGAGGGGAGGCGGGTGCACCTGCTGCGTCCCTGTGAGGCCCAGCCACAAGTAAATAGTCAGTGGAAACCAAATGACTGTCGCTGTTGGTTATTTAAGTCACGGTCAAGTGAAGGTAAGGGATACTTTACTGAAGGCAGGCTAGGGATCAGAGAGGGAAGAGAAGCAGCTGATTTTCCCTTACGTTGGCGCTTCCTAGTGATGGAATGGCTAAGCTTCCAAGAAGGCTTTAACACATTTTGACAGTGGGTGATTGGGAGCTGCGTGATGGCTGCAATTACCTGCCTCACTGACGATTCTCCTTTCCATGCAGGTTGGCAGGGAGGCATTTGGCCACTGCCTTAGGGACGGACACCTGGGTTCTCCTCCAGGGGGAGGCGAAGGCTGATGGGTGGTCAGCTGGGCTACCGATCAAAGCGAACCTCTTCTCCTAACAGTCGGCTCATGGGGAAGGGTATTGATATTGAGGGCACAAAAACTGAAGAAGACCCATAGTTGATGAACGTGGATTGGTGTTTTCTCGATCTCTGGGTACCACTCTTGGGGCAAGGGTACCCACGTTTCAGCTGGGGACTGGCTCCTTTCCCACTCAGGTGTGGGCTCCTGACACAGGTCTGGCCGATCAGAACATGACATCCCTGGCCCCTGGGACAGGCTGAGGGAGGGCCACATAATCAAAGCCAATCTGAGCATTAGGTGCAGGAAGTTTTCTGGAAGTACTGGAAAGACAGTTATTTTCTTTCTGTCAGCCTCCCTGAACAAACTTAACGTGGAGTTGCTGAAGGCCGTTTTTGTCAGTACAGGGGACACCTGCCTGAACATAAGCCAGAGCAAAGTAGAGATGACAGGAAGCAGATTCTTGACAACATTTGAGCATCTGGATCCAGCCAAGACTGCAGCTAACAATAACTGGGTTTTTTGTGCTCCTCTGCTTTAACCAATTTATGATGAATATTTTTTATCACTGAAAAAAAGAGTTCTGACGAGTTCTAGCTAGTACAATATCCATGCTCAAAAGAGCATTTCCTCAAAGCCAAGTGAACTTTCCTACATTTGCTGGAAGAGAGAAGGTAGAAACTCAAGACAGATATAAGACAGAATAATTCTAGTATGTAGGGGCACCTGGGTGGCTCAGCTGATGGGGTGTCTGCCTTCCGCTCGGGTCACAATCTCAGGGTCCTGGGATCAAGCCCCAAGTCGGGCTCCCTGCTCAGCATGGAGTCTGCTTCTCCCTCTCCCCCTGCCCCTCCCCACTGCTTGTGCTCTCTCTCGTGCTCTGTCTCAAATAAATAAAATCTTAAAAAACTAATTCTAGTATATGAACAATGAGAATAAGTTCCATAAACCTAATACCTATTACTAAGTAAGCCAGGGCCAGGTGATTCGTACAGTTTTTACCGATCTTAATAATCCCAGAGTGTGCTCTATTTTCCAGCTAAAGAAATCGAGAATCAGGGAATTAATGAATCATGCCCCACGTCCAACCGCTGGTTAAGTTACAGAGCTTAAATTCAAGTCCAGCTCTGTCTAGCTCCAAGACCCATGCTTTTCACTTTGCTCTCTATGGCCTCTTGGCCAACCTGCTAAAATATAAGAGACTTACTGTGGGCTTACTATGAGCCAGGCTCAGGATCAGGCCCGCACACGTGCTTTATTTTTTTCGAGTGAGGTAACACTCAGGCCACAGGGATTGACAACGCGAAAGATTAAGAAAAGAAAAATCTGTAGGCAGGAAGCACAAAATCTGCTCGCCCGGAAGCATGGAGCTCTTTCTGCAACTTATATTAAAATAATCGATCAAATGGGTGTTATCTGCTCCTGGAAGATACAGCGATAATGGTGGGCCACGGTAGCCCGCTTCATCTCCAGCCCCCATAGGGAACTCCAGGGAAATCCACGAGGGATGTTATTCCATAGGGCCACTCAAGCGGTTCCTGGAGAGACTAAGGGAATGGTGGGAGCGGCAATCATGTTTTGAGCACTTTTTGATATCAGTCGGAATGACACCCATCAGGGTGCTTCAGCAGCTGATAACCTCCCAGGGTGGAGGCCGGCTGGGACCACTCACTGCTCTTCACTCTAGACAAAGCCTGTCTCAGCATCCAGCCAGGACACCTTGACAGCTGACGTGTCATTCTGTGGCGAGCAATTTGTCCTGGGTTTGAATGAAAGCCAACCCTTCTCTCTTGAGACCTTCATCAAGCTCCAAGCACTAGTCTTAAACTGCATGGGGCTGGTGGCGGGGCGGGGGGGGGGGCGCGTTTTTATCTACAACATCGTAAATACGTTAAAGCGTCTTAAAGATTAGGAAACATCTGATCCCGTTAATACCTTCTTGCATTTCTTTTTCTCACCTACGTGTAGTCTAACTTCAGAAGAGACAGCTGCTGTGAAGAGCTGATGATGGGTCCTTCCAGGCACTGGTGATATTGCTGGGTCATTTTTCCTCCTGATGCCCTCACCTCTCGGGGTCTTTGCTAGCGTATATCCCTCTGCCTCGACTTCCCTTTCCTCCCCAGCTTCCCTCCCTCCTCCTTCCTTTGCATTTTCACCCAGTTTGCTTCTATTCCTTCAAATTCCAGGCTCATTTCCCAGATGGGCTCTCCCATTACACATTTTCTTAGTGTTTCTGTTTCTCCTGAATAGATGTATCCCTTGGTAATTACATAATCCCGATTCTGTCATTTTTCTTTAAAGCACAGGTTGTGTATATACATGAGTGTGCAGGCATGGGTGGGTGCTTACTTATGTCATTTTTTTTTTTTTTTTTTTTATAATCGCGTGTGTGGTGATTGACTGATGTCCAGCCCCTTCTTTGGAAGCTAAGCTCCAGGAGAACAAGCATTGTTGCATTTTTTGCTCACTATGATATTCCCAGGTCTTATTCAAGAGCCTGACATGCAGTAAGTCCTCAGTAAATATTTGACAACACCCCTATGCAATAGGCAGACATTACCAGTCAGCTATTATAGAGAAGGAAAGAGAGGCATGCAGAGAAATTTGAATAACCCTGAATCCAGTTCCATTTCCCATAAGCTCTGCGCCTTAACCACTATGTCATTCCGCTTCCTTCCAGATTCGACCTACTGTTTGGTAGGGTTCAAAGAGCAAGGTGGCCATCGGTGGGTCTGGAGACCTATTTCAATAGGTCTGAGAGTATAATGATCTTCCTTGGATCTAATTATCTGCATGGTGTCAGAAATTTTTTTTTTCTTTTTTTTTTTTTTTTAATAATTAAACAACCAGAGTCTTTAGTTTGCCAACAAGACAGTGGATAATGTGGCCTTTTTTTTTTCAACCCGGCAATTTACTGGAACCCCCGGGAGAATTTTTTTTTTTTTTTTAATATTGACTTCTGAGTTCTGTGTTCCGTCGCCAAAAAATTCTGATTTAATTGCTTTGGGGTGGGAACTGGGCATTAGTACTTTTTTTTATGTCCCCCAAATGATACTACTGTGCACCAGGTTGAGAATCACTGATGAAATCTTGGCCGACTTCACGGGCCACCGCCCCGGCAGGTCCAGGTACCCACCCTTCCGTCTCCATGCCAACCTTCTTCTTCCACTAATGGTTTCCTAACGGGAAGCTGTCTTTACTTATTCTTCTTCCTTATTCTCCTTATGTCTGCTCTCCTAGCTGTCCACCTAGTTACATATTAGTTTCATGGCATTTCTCACACTGTATTTGAGCCCCTCACGTTATTGTTCTGGTTTAACTTTCTTGGGGCCACCCAAGCAGCCAGGGATCTAGTTGAGGTCACAGGCTGCATCTTATCCAATGTAATACCCAAAGTGTCTATGATATTAACACATTTGACACATGAACAAAGAAAGGGTTAGTGAATTAATAAATAAATGAAATGTGGGGACGACTTCATCTATTTGACATTTCTCACCCTTTCCCATCTGAAATACTTTTCCCCAATATCAAGTAATGTATGTAAGGCCACTGAGATAAAAGATTTAGCAGAACGGCTCTGTCTATTCATTCATTCAAACAAACCTCCATGCTAAAATGAGTATCTGTGTTCGAAAAGACTATTAGGGGCTACCCAATTATTCAGAAGGTATTTTGCCCGGTGATGTCATCATCTAGCCCAGTGGTTGGTTCTCAGACTGGCTGCCCCCTGGAATCGGCGGGCAGGGACAGTGGTCACCACCCAACCGACTGCCCTACGCAAGCCCCATGGGCCCACCGCACACCATGTATGGTATTTCATGAGTTAGTGGAGGAATTCCTCACTGCACACACCCTGAGCTCCGACCATACTTTCCCCTCCTTTTCTTGCTTATCACACATCATCCTACAGACATTCTAGAAACTGCAATTGGCTTTCTTTTCAAAAATGGAAACGAAAACCCCCACTATGAAACACCATATTTTCTGGGTTTTTCTAACTGATTCTTTCTCATCTCCATATGGTAAACACATTCATCACGCCTTTCATTAAAGAGCAAGAAAGGGAAGAACTTTTTTTTTTAATTGGACTTTTTCGGTTGCCGTCTGGAGTAAATGTTTTGTTGTTGTTTTGAGGATGAAAAAAAAAGTTCAGTGTGGAAATATATTATTGATTCCTGCCTGGTTTTCAGGAACATGCACTGTTGATTAAAGCCCTCCACAGCCCTAACCTTTGCTCCCTCATCCTGAGGGAGCAAATTCGCAGAGCTGCCAACTACCAACCGAAACTCTGGCATGGAAATTTGGATACTTAGCTAGCCAGCTAGACAGGAGATGCTCAGAAAATTCTTATCAGTAGCCTCAGAGGCCTCAGTGGGGAGATGTGAGGGAAGCAGACTGAGCTCACAGAAAGTTCTCAGATGCTAAACAAAGCACACTCCCGCCCAAGGACGGCCATGTCTTTCTCTGCAAGCGTTTCAGTCTCCAGGTCCGGAGTGGCGATGTGATACATAACTCCACTCCTGTTGCGGGCAACAGACACGTGACTCCAGTTGGCACTGGCGAAGTCAACTGGGGGCTTTCTTGGCTTACGTAACTAGGGATAGCAGGGTAGAGCTAGCTAGCTGCCTTAGGCACTGCTGAATCCGGGAGTCTGAAGACCTCAGTGCTCTTTTTCCCCTTTTCTCTGTATTTTGATTTCATTTTCTCCTGCTGCAGACAGGCTTCCCCTGGCAGTGGTTCTCGCTTTATGAGACTTCCAGATTCAATCGTTCTGTCTCCTTGCTTGTGAACATACCCCTCACTCAAGTCCTCTGTATGTCACGGCTTACCTACGACGTCAGCTTTCTAATTGGTGGTTCAAAACCCATCTCTCCCTTGGGAGATGATGTACAAAGAACAGCATCAAGTTCAAGTTCTGGCATGGCCACTAAATGAGCTCTGAACCACCGGGAGACTGCTTAACCTCTCTGAGCTTTGGTTTCCCTCATTATTTGCCCACTTCCTGTGGCTGGGATGAAGATCAGGTGGAAACCCATCTTTGCAGATAGCTTAGTGATGAAAACAAGAGATCTTCCTATCCCCTCCCAACAACGAACCTGGTTGTTCGAAAAGAGGCCGTCCTTTGGTAATGAAACTATGAGATCAATGTACAGTGGATCAGGGCAGAGACAGATGGCAAAGAAAGAGCTCAAGTTTCAAGGCTGGACAAAGACTGAGTGAAGTTGTTAATAACTAAAAACAACGTGATAATAAAACGATGCCCTGGTCAGAAATAAAAATGTAAAGAAACAGAAGAGTGTCAGAAAGGCAATCAGTCCTGGCAAAGCTAAAACAGGGTAGGAGAGTGTTCTCACCGGTGGACGTTGAGTAGTTGGGCCCTCTGGGAAGGCTCTCATGGTGTGAACATGGATGAAGTCACTCTAATGGAGCCTGGTGCCATTACATGCAGGCAATAATGCAATGGACCTGCCCATGCTTGCCTCTGACCTTCTGTTAATACTCAGTCCTGGTCAGGCTGAGATGAAACGCACGTCTTCATGCGTGGCTGGTATGCATATGCATGTCATATCTTTTCCAGAGGGACCATTTGCAAGGTGTATCAAGAGACTTAAAAATGTTCTTACCTTGTGGCCCAAAATTCCACTGCTGAGGAATTGATCACAATGGGGATGAAAGTTTTATATAGGACACTATTCATCACAGAGGCATTTACAGCAGCAAAAAGTCGAGATGATCTACTCGTCTGACCGTTGGGGAATGGGTAAATTCATTGTGGGACAGTGTGAAGATCAAGTAATGTAATTTTGGAGAATACCAAATGACATGTGGAAATATTGATGAACTATGCTATCTAAAGATAATTTGTATAATTTTAAACCAAAAACCCAAGGAACAAGAAGGTCAAGCAAATACAAGTTGGATATAATACAGCTACATAGCATGATTTAGAAATTCATCGGTGATTTCCACTGTGGATATTTAAACTGTTGGTTCCTGAAAGTGACCGTCGTCTACTGCCAGTTGTCAGTGTGTTTGTGTAGGTGTGTTGGTATAAAAATGGAAGGAAGTAACAACTTACACTTTTCTGCATTTGCCAGAATTTCCATAATGAATATGTGTTACAATCCCAATAGAAATACATAATTTTCAATCGTGTGATAATAAACCTCTACGTAATTGCCCCCTCAAGGTTCGTGATTATTTATGAGTCTTAGACTAATGTACTCCAGCTAGAATTCAGTGCCCTCCATCAACAGCACCTAGCTCTCTTTCTCCCCACCGTCTCTCCAAAGTTCTTAGATTTGGCTGGGTTCACCGCCATTTGATCTTTCAACATAGACCCTTGCTAGACACACTTTGTGGTGTTTGCCCAGCCCAGAAACCGTTGTCCCGTTGCTGAGAACTGCCCTCCGACTCACCAGTTGGCTTCCCCAGCTGCAGTATTGGTGATCCATTGGAGAAACTTGTACAAAAGGGGGACTTTTGCCTCAGTGTGGGCCAATCGGATGCACTCTGTTGGGAACTTGGAGTTGCATGGAGAAGCATCCATCTTCCACCCTGTAGAACAAGAAGCAAAGGAAGCTTGTTGGCCATGAAATAATCAAGCAGGGAGGAAAGAGAGAGGGTGCTGTCATGCCATTGGAGTCCATGATTCCAATCAATGCCTGATTTCCTGGGGCACTCCCATCTTGGGTACTGAATTCTCATATTCAATTTGGAAGCTTATCTGTTTGGCTTAAGTTGGCTTGAGCTGGTTACTGTTCCTCAAAGTTAAAGAGACCTAACCATGATCAATCCCATGCTTAGATTTCTTTCTCAGAAGAAATTCTAAGAAAGGTTATTCCTTTTCTTTTAGGCCATCTGAATCCCACTCTTCCTGCAGCCCACCTCCTCTAGGGAGTCTTCCCTGATTAACCATGTTCACACTCATCTTCCTGTTGCTCATAATTGCCTCCATCTGTCTACACATCCACCTACTTCATTGTGTGTTGGCATCTGCTGTTTCATAACTGCGCACTTTGTAGGCATCCTGGGAACTAAAAATTTGTCTTTTTCATTTCCTTTGAATACCACAACACCTACCACTCCGCCAGGCAGAAATTAATTTCCTGAATGGGAATAAAACTTCAGGGCAATAGCTGGGAAAGTGGCTAGGGAAGACTTCAGCCTGTGTTGACAACCCCACATTAGTCCTCTCTTCCTTTCTGAACACATATTCTGAAAGTGGTCCCTGGTTGGTGCTTCAGCACACAGGTGGGTATTGGCGTGATGCAGGAGAGATAGAGAGTTTTTACGAGTGAGTCAGATTTCCCCATTTCCTAGCTTTGTGATTATTTAACCTGTTCAACTGTTTTTTAAATCTAAAAAAGTGCTAGTAATGACCCTCTCTTTGCAGTTTTTTTTTGAGAATTAAATGAAATAATGTATTTTTGTCAACAGCATGGTACTTAAGAATGCAGGTTCTGGGGGCGCCTGGGTGGCTCAGTCTGGTTAAGCGTCAGACTCTCGATTTCAGCTCAGGTCGTAATCCCGGGGTTGTGAGATCGAGCCCTGTGTCAGGCTCCATGCTGGGTGTGGAGCCTGCTTGGGATTCTCTATCTGCCCTTGCCCCCCGCCCTGGCAAAAGGATGCAGATTCTGGAGTCAAAATATCTGGATTGAAATCCTATCCCCACCACTTGCTAGCTGTGAGATCTTAGATAAGTGGCATAACCTCTCTGTGGCAGATCAAGGCAGTGATGGCTATAGTGTATTCGGGCTTCTCTCTCTCTCTCTCTCTCCAAGCAATTAGGTTAATTCCTTCTGCTGGGTCTCTGGGATTAGCCATGCACCTTGCTTTGGCTAATGGGACCAGAGCAAATGTGATGTAAACAGAGACTGAAGAAGTGCTTGCCCCCTTTGCTGCTTTGGGACATGGGTGCCACATGAAGGAGCTCAGGCTAGCCGGATGCATGGTGAGAGGGTCAGGATGCCTTGTTCCCTGGCCAACAGCCTTCCACCTCCACTCACATCAAAGTGAGTGATGCTGTTCTAGATCATCCAGCCATCAGCCAACCATAGTTGCATGGGAGAGCCCGGCCAAGACCAGCTGAGCTTGCTTCGATAGGAAAACCCTCAACTGATTCACAGAATCATGAGCTAAGTAAATGCTTGAGTTTTAAGCCATCATGGTTTGGGGATGTTTCTTAGCAGCAAAAGATAACCGATATGCTCTTCATGCCCCATTTTTTCTCATCTCAGTAAATAATAATAGTACTTACTATATAAGATTTTGTGAGCATTAAATGAGTTAGTATGTGCACAATGGACAACACAGTACATAAAATGCGTTATCATTCTAGGAAAGCGCAGACTAGTTGGGGTGCCTAGCATCTACTCAATGAATATTCATTCCCTTTTCTCTTAAAATGTGTTCATTGATGAATTGAAGTCCAAGTTAAACCTCAGGCTGAACTTCTTCAAATCTTTTTAGTCTAAGAGAAACCATGGGATTTCCACCAATGATGTTTAAACTAACTGGATCTGAAGCGTCCGTCATCTTCTGACAAGAGCCTTGAATTGAGCTCTTAAAGAGGGTCTGGTGTGATAAATGCCCACCCAGCTCTTTCTTCTTCCTGCTTCAGAGACAGCTGAGTGAATTGTGTGTAATCACCTTGGGCATCTGGGCAGCAGGCCTCGGAGATGAGCAGAGGGGGTGTGTCAATCCTCTGCTCTCTACCTCTGCTAATTCTTGCTGGAAGAGCACTCACAGTGAGGAAGAAGACCTTTTTTTTTGGTAACAAAAGATAAGGTAAGATACCTATCTTGAAATCAAAGGGAGTTGACAGACAGGAAGCACAATTCTCTTTGTCTGGACATGTCTTGGCATAAGGCAGAGGGAGAGAATGACCACCGGAAGGTCCTGACAGATGCAAACTGCTCCTTTTTCAGCACACACACACACACACGGAGATTTACAACACCTTCTGTTTATTTGGTGGCCGTAAAATCCCTCTGTTTCTGAGATTTAAAGTCATTGTTTTCAATTTGCCACGAGGTTCTTTTCTCCAATTAGGTATGATGAAGTCTCCCTGGAAAAATGAACTATTTATAAACCCGAGCAGCGTTAAGTAGAGGATGAAGTCCGTCTCACTGACCTATGAAAGACAGTGTCCAGTCAGATGCAGCTGGACAACTGGGAGGCCCAAGAGCCTGGATATTAAGAGCGTTGTCTTTGAAGTCTGCCAAACCTAGACTTGAGGGCTGGCTCTGCCCTTCACTTGTTTAATGACCTTGGGCTAGTTGTTCAATGACGCTAAGCTGTGGTCTCTACATTTGCAGAGGGAAAAGGTAGGAGTTCTAACTGAAGTGCCGTGCAGATTAAATAAGTGGAGAGTGTTTAACTCAGCCCCTGGCAAACAGTTAGTGCTCAATAAATGATAGCTAATAATATTATATCAAATAATTATGGCACATGTATTGTATACCAGCCCTGACACTGAGGGACATAAAAAAGAAGTTATAACCTTTGTCCTAGAGCAGACATTTGGCAAATTTTTTCAACAAAGGGCCAGATAGTGAATATTTTAGGGCTTTTTGGGCCAGATGGTCTCTGTTACAAATACTCAATTTGGACATGGTAGCAGAACAACAACCATAGACAACAAACCAATGGGCATGACTGTGTCTCAATAAAACTTTATTGACAAAAATAAATGGATTTAGCCACTGGCTACAGTTTGCCAACCCTTGTCCTGGAGAATGGCACAATTAGGAGGGCCTTTAACTACCAATAACAGGAAACCCCACCAACATGAAATCTTGAGGTTGGCAGCTACCAGTGTTGGTTCAGTGATCCAAAGATGTCAAATAGAATTTTTATGATTCTGTATGTATCTCCTTTGTGCTTGTCAGCCATATGACATCCACATTCAAGACAGGATGGCAGGAAGGGGCAGAGCCACTTTTATTAGGAGAGCAAAGACTTTCCAAGCTTTCCTTGCAGATTTCTGCTAGGTCAGACTGGCTGGACCATGTCACACTCTTAGCTGCAGCGCAGGCTGAGAAGGTAAACCTTTGTCACTTCTGTTATTTATAGTGAAGGTGGGCAGTGGGAAAAGGGAGGGGAGAATGGTGTTAGGTAAGTCAATGAAACTGTCTGTTATACCACTGGGTAATGTCACTCATCCAGAGAGAGATGCACGCAGAATTACAATTACAATACAGCGTGCTTAATCATTTCTCTCTCTCACCCTCTCTCTCTCTCTCTCTCTCTCACACACACACACACACACACACCCAAAATGAAAGATGTAATGGGAACTGAAAAGGGAGAACCTAACTCCTTGTTAGTTCAGAATATCATAATTATGTATTCATTAAGTCTATTTGAACAAGGAAATGTTGCAGGTTTCTAAATGGAAAATAAAACATTTGATAAGCAAGATGAATTATCCCAAGACTGAGCATTATTGTGTTAGATCAATGATGTATTATTCAAAATACCCACTCCCTCCCATCTCCAGGGGAAGAATATGTTCACTGGACCCATTATTGTTGAATTTGGCCATGCAGCTTGCCTGGCATCATGAAGTGCAATGTGCACCTGACCATGAGCTCAGTCATCTTACTTGGCCAATGAGATGGTAGCAGGTGGCAGTTGTGAAAGAAGCAGAGAGACTTGAAATATGTTTTAGAAGTTCGGCTTGTCCTCTCGCAGGAGTGGTAGCTGTTGGCCATTCAATATGGGCTCAGAATGAACGTGTTGGAGTAGACCTAAGTCACCAGCAGTGAGCAGTCGAGCCCATCTGAAGCTAGGCTTGAAGCAGAGTTGCTCAGCTGAGTTTAATAAACTCCTACCCTACCTACAGATACAGATACAGGAGGGAGAATAGTTTTGGGGCAGTTTGTTACATGGTACCACCTAGCTGATGTAACTGTGGGAAAGTACGTAAATTCCAAAGCCACTGATTCCGAACCTGTGTTAGTGCAGACTGCTCATTCGTTCACCATATGCTTTGGGTGGCACATGACATTCTAGACCCTCTACTACATTCTAGGGATACTAAGACGAACGAGATATGGTAAATTTCAACACAGCATGGTGTGCTTGAAAATACACATGGGGATGAAATATGGATCTCTGAGAAAAGGGAGAGGATTATTAATTCTCTGGAGAAAAGGAAAAAGAACCAGCCAGTAGGGAAGGCTTCTTAG
Source organism: Callorhinus ursinus (assembly GCF_003265705.2). NCBI lineage: Eukaryota > Metazoa > Chordata > Mammalia > Carnivora > Otariidae > Callorhinus > Callorhinus ursinus. The sequence continues at coordinate 8,230,695 of NW_027397075.1, read as the reverse complement.
AGGAAAGGAGCCTCCGAATTGCCATTTGAAAGTCAAGTAGAGGATCGTGAGGTGGATGAGATGTAGGGAGGCAATGGGAGAGGGTCTTTCCGAGCAGAGGGGTCAGTGTTATGCACAGTCCAGAGTCAACAAGGAGCACCCTGAATGTGGGGGGACCATTAGCAATTTGATACTTCCAGAAGGTCGGGGGGGAGGGACAAAGCGGCCAAGGAAGACTCTCTCGAGGAGGGTCTCCTATGCAATGCCAAGGAATTTTTGCTCACCCATGAGGATAACAGAGAGAACGTTCATGTTTTAATTTATTCAAATTAGTAATAATTATAATAGCTACAGCAACATTTGTAGAGTGCTCCCCATGGTGCTGGGCACATGTATTTCTCCCAACAACTGTAAGTGGTGGGTATCATTACTAGCCCCATTTCATAGGTGAGAAACTGAGGCTTTCAAGAGGTTAAGTGTCTTGTCTGAAGTCACAGGGTAACCACAGAAGTGGGGATTTGACCAAAGCTGCTCAACTCCAGATGCCCCCTCCTTAACCACAGCTATTAGTGCTTTTCTGTGAACCAAGGCTGGGGGTGGGGGGCGGTCAGGTCACACAGGAAATTATTGCCAAGCACACTGGAACTCATATCCCTCACATCTACAATTCCAACATGTCTTATTGACCCTTGTTACATGAAAGTCACCATGCTAGTCAATGATGGGTTCAAGTATGAACAAGACTTGACCCCGGCCCTTAAGAAACCCGAGTGACAGAGAAACAATGCACAGCACCAAGAATTCTTATCTCTTCATGAAAGTACCTTCCTTGAGGCCATGGCTCCTGAACATGGCTCCGGGTCAAAGCATTTGAGCAGAGACGGGTTTTGGGGGTTTAGTTTTTTAAATATAGAGATTTCAGGTGTCACCCCAGATCAGTTGGAATAGAATTTCTGGAGTACTAGTCTTGGAAACTCTCTCTCTCCCTCTCTCGGTCTCTCTCTCTCTCTCTTACCCTTTTTCTCTCTTTCTTCTTTCAGATGATTTTGTAGTCCCCATGGCACACTGGCCATCCCTGTGGGTTCTCCTCAGACTCCCACAATATAGCGTGCTTTGGGACAGAGTCTCCTCCAGCCACTGGTCATGGATAGCCAGTTGGCTACTTCCTCTCAGGTGAGTGGAGACTAGGAGCTGATTATAATTCCAAAGGCTCTGCGATGAATTCTAACAACTGCCAATCTTTACCCTCTCTCCTTGGACCAGTTCTTTGACAGTGCCCACTTGCCTCAAGCCATGTCAAACCCTCAGCGTAACATCCAGCAAGACATTCCTCCCAGATTCACTTGTGGCTCATCCTGCCATTTCGGGTCAACAGTGTTCACCAGAGGAGAAATAATGGCAGAAGTCTCATCTGCAGGGGCGCCTGGGTGGCTCAGCAGGGTAAGCATCTGCCTTTGGCTCAGGTCATGATCCCAGGGTCCTGGGATCGAGTCCTGCATTGGGCTCCCTACTCAGCGGAGAGCCTGCTTCTCCCTCTCCCTCTGCTGCTCCCCCACTTGTGCTCTCTCTCGTGCTGTCAAATAAAATCTTAAAAAAAAAAAAAGTCTTCTCTGCAGTGCAATGAACAGACAGAGCTGTATCCAAACTGAGGTTTACCAAAGTTCAATGGACAAAGGAGGGACCAGCCACCTCTAGACGGAAGTAGGATACACTCACTTTGCTGTTCTGGTTGACCGTCCTAGAGAGTGGGAAACAAAACTACCCAAGCACGCTTTCTGTTCACGACTGTTGCAGATTTGTATGTTTTTTTTTTTTTTTAAGATTTATTTATTTATTTATTTGACAGAGAGAGAGAGAGAGACAGCGAGAGAGGGAACACAAGCAGGGGGAGTGGGAGAGGGAGAAGCAGGCTTCCCGCCGAGCAGGGAGCCCGATGTGGGGCTTGATCCCAAGACCCCGGGATCATGATCTGAGCCAAAGGCAGACGCTTAACGACTGAACCACCCAGGTGTCCAAAAGTATGTTCTTTTTTAATACTAAAATATTTCTGGGACAAATAGCTTACTAACCAATCAGTATTTTCTAAGATCATCCTAAATGATGCAAGCCAGTATATGAAAATATCGAGTCTGCATTTTCTTAAAAACCGTCTTAGAGCACCGTCATTTCAGAAAAACGCCTGTCCAAAAAGTTGTAATGGCGGAGACTTTCCTATTATTTTACCAGCTTCCTGAATGTAGGAACTGCAGTGGGCTGAACGGTGTTCACCCCCCTCCCCCAAATATGTCCATGTCCTAATCTCTGGAATCTGTGAATTTGACCCTACTGGGGAAAAGAGGTTTTGTAGATATACCTGAGTTAAGCTTATCTTGAATTATTTGGGCGGTCCTTAAATCCAATGACAACTGTTCTTATAAGTGTGAGGCACAGGGAGATGTGACAGAAGAAGGGGAGGTGATGGGGCAACAAGTCCAGGGACACTGATGGCCACCAGACCCTGGAAAAGCAAAGAGCGGATCCTCTCTCCAGCCCTTGGAAGAAGTGTGACCCTGATTTTGGACTTCAGACCTCCAGAGCTTTGAGAGAACAAATATTCTGTTGTTATAAGCCACCCAATTTGTGGCGATTTGTTACAGGTGCCACAAGAAACCTTTATAGGAACTGAACGTATCCTATGTACAGACCAGAAAGGGCTGAAAGAGTATGTGGGAATGCTGGGAAGGGCTCGGGGATCCAACAGAGATCCCCGATAATGATAAATAACAGCCAGACCGGGAGGACAGCTGAGTCCTCGATGGAGGGGTGGATCCCAGGTCGGCCACAAACCCAGAGGCTGTGTTGGGCTTCTCCTGCATGGCCTCAGCATCCGAGCTCTGGGAGCATTCCTGCTGCTTTCTCAAATAGGATCAAGTAGGGCAATCCGATTTTGCCTGGATATTTACATCCACAGTCAGGCCTGATTTCCGCTGATGCAATGAAAAAAAATCTCTGAAAGAACCCACATCTGTACTCAGTCGTATATTCGTAGGAGGATGGTTTTAGCTCAGGTTCACGTGTGTGGGCCTGTGTTCAGTAAAGTTGAATGAAATTTTGCTAACTGTCTATTCTTTTCCAGTCCCTGTCCTGAGTCTTGGAGCTACTGAGATGGTTAAGATATGGTTTCCACTTTAAGGAACCCGCAGGGCAGTGATGGAGGTGATCGCTCAGTGCGGTACAATACGTCAGAAGTGTATTTGGGCATAGACGGTATGTAACTACACGTGTGATTTTGTAAGTGTGGGCCTGTGCATGCACACACATACCTGTTAATGCATGGCACACACCTGCCTGTCCGTGTGCGGACATATACATGCTTAGTGTGCAGATCCATGTGTATTCACTTTTGTTCAGACAAGTGTGTCTATATCCATGTGCAATCCACATGTGCACTGTCCAAGATGAATGTTTGATCTGACTTTAGAAACGGTTTTATAAGTCTCTGCAAAAGACTAATTGCTTTCCTCTTTTTCTCCCCATAGTCAAAGTTGGTCCCAACCAGGGCTGAGCACAATCAGTGACATGGGCACACCTGCAGCCAATAGTTCATGTATGGAATGTCATACAAAGTAACTGGATGGGCTGGTTACCAGCCCTTTCTGACCTGCTCCAGTGATAAACCTCCCAGATAACCTCTTTTATCCTCCCTTCCCAAGACCCTCCTTCACCTCCTGGTGTTGTCTAGAAGGTACAGAATCTACCCTTTGTCCCACTGTCTGCTGTGCCCCAGACAGGGTCCGGCATCTTTTGCCCTTGAGTTTTGTTGTTGGTGTTGTTATTGTTGTTTTTTGTTTGTTTGTTTGTTCTTTAGTGTTTTTGTTTGTTTTTTGCTGCTAATCCTCAGTGAGGAATGGATGGATATCCTGCCATTGAATCCCGAGAAGTTAAAACCTTTGAGGACCCAACTCTGAGCCTATACATTATACTGTGGGTTGCTGTTGGTAAACGCAGGATGTTAATGCATCCAAGGCCAGCCAAGGGCATCCAACTGAGGACCCTAAGCTCACATGTGGGTCTTTATAATGGCAAAGCCACTAAAGGAATTTGCTGTTCGACATTTGAAAGTAAAAAAACAAAACAAAACAAAACAAAAAACAAAAAACTGGAGCGGGGAGAAACCGGGAGGAGCAGATCTTTGCCAGGAAATAGCACCAGACAGAAGTCTGCTCTAGTCTTGGCTCCGCTTTGCATTGCTGTGTGACCTTGAGCCGGTCATATGCCTCTCTGAGCTTTACAGGGGTTGGGCTAATCCAGCTAAGCATTAGAAACATGTTAAAGTGCTGGTTAAAAAGAAAACTGCCTGGGCCCCACTCCAGGAGTACTGCATCAGAATCCTAAGGGATAATGTCCAAGGACCTGCATTTTTAATATGCTTTGCACATGATTCCTTTGCCCTCTGGAGTTTGGAAACAAATGGACAAGTCAGCCTCTCAAGTCCCTTTCAGATCCTCAGACTATTATTCTGGGAGAGAAAATATTGGCAGAGAACAGATGGGATTTTCTCAAGGAAAGGAAATGAAAACCTTTTATCTTGCAAGAAATAGAAGGAAAAAAAATAAACTGTTTGAGGAAGAATCACATCAGGCTAGCAGGAGAGAGCCTAGGGCTGGGTGTCTGACCCAGAATGTTAAAGCCAGGCTGGCTGGGCTCCAGGGCCAAGGACACTCTGTCAGCCTCTCCCTATTGATCCATCTCCCCAGCCCCCAGATCAGGGGAGCATTCTGCTCCTGGAAGCCCTTTGCAGCTATAAATTAGAAGCCCTGCCATTTAATAAACAGCTGTATTGTCCTGATTTGTGGAACACACTGAAGTCTCATTTTCCAGTTGTTGGTTTGCAAACTGGGTAACCCAGGGGAGCCAGTCCCTCTGCATCATTAAACAGTACTAATAATAACAATGACTTAAGATTTATTGAACTTTTCTCATACACCAGGAATTAACCCACTTAGGCCTTCCAACAATTCTTTGAGATAGGTGCTATTATCATCCACATTCCAAAGAATGAAACCTGAGGCCCAAAGAGTTTAAGTAACTTGCCCCAGGCAACCCAGCTCAGGGCCTCTGCTAGCCTCTAAGAGTGGATGTGCAAATCAATAAAAGGCACCTCCCCTTTTGAACTAGAACAAAATGCCCTTTTAGGCAGGTAACAGCTCAATGGGTATATCGCTTGGTAAGTGATTAACACCTTTATGTAAGGGAGAAGCATCCCCTTGATCCAGATGGAGCCAACCTCAACCCAGCTCACATAGCTTGGCAACTACAGGGCAATCTGGATGTCAGCCCCCGGTCACCTCATCAGTGCACAACTTGTACAACTGTCCTGACTAGACCTAATACCACTACCATCTGGTGAAGCTGGGATTTGACCCTAGGCTGTCCGACTCAGAGCCTATGCTCCTGACCATAACAAATTTCAACTTTTGGCAATATGTAAAAGTAATGTATACTTTTCTTTTCTTTTACAACAGGGAGACAGGGGAGAGCTTTTCGGCACCCATCAGGTGGGCATCCGTAGAAGAGAGATCAGATGGGGGTACTCACTGCTTAGTCAGTCACCAGGTGGACAATCACTCGGTAGTACGTTGGCCGCCAGAGAATTTGGGCCATTGTAGTTTTAAATTGTGTGTGTGTGTGTGCTTTTTAATATCAGATATTTTTAAGGAATACCCACTGGACTGTTGATTTAAGGTAGGATATAAAAGAGATTCTGAGACTGAACTATGCATGACTGAGAGGCATGATAATTCTGCAAAGGCGGCTCAAGATGGTCTTTCCCCTGTCCATAGGCAGCATCCATCTGATCAGAATTCTGATTTGGCCCATCCAGCATTTCAAAATGAATGTTAGAAAGAGAAACTTTTATTAAGAATTCTCAGACTCCACAGTAGTGAAACAAACAGTCCCATTAGAAAATGGGCAAAAGACATAAAGAACCATTTCACCAAAGAAGAGATACAGATGGCAAATATGCTCATGAAAAGATGCTTAGCGTCATTAGCTAATAGGGAAATGCAAATTAAAACCATGATGAAATTTCACTACAAGCCTATCAGCATGGCTAACATAAAAAATAGTGACAACACCAAATGCTGGAAAAGATGCAGAGAAACTGGATCACTCATACATTGCTGGTGGGAGTGTAAAATGGTGGAGCCACTCTGGAAAATAGTTTGGTACTTTCCTATAGACTAAACATACACTTACCATATAATCCTGGAACTGCCCCGTGGGGAATTATTTCAGAGAAATGAAAACATGTTTATACAAAAACCTGCATGTGAATGTTCACAGAAGCTTTATTTATATTAGCCCCAAACTGGAAACAACCCAATATCCTTCAATGAGTGAATGGTTAAGTAGACTGTGGTTCATCCATACCATGGAAGAGTATTCAGCAGTAAAAAATAGCCTATTGATGCATGCAACTCAATGAAGGATCTCAAGAGAGTTGTACTGAGTTTAAAAAGCCAGTCTCAAAAGGCTACATATGGTATGGTTACATCTAAAGATTTTATTTGTTTATTTAGAGAGAGAGAGAGAGAGAGTGCACACATGCATGAGTCAGGGGGAGAGGCAGAGGGAGAAGGAGAGAGAGAAACGCAAGCAGACTCCCCGCTGAGCACAGAGCCTGACATGGGGTTCAATTCCAGGACCCTGAGATCATGACGTGAACAGAAATCAAGAGTCAGATGCTTCAATGACTGAGTCACCCAGGTGCCCTGAGTGAAGATTTTTATGTGCAAGCACGGAAAGGTACCAAAGAGGTCCTTGGAGAAACAGAGACATGATATTTTTATTTAAACAAAAGTAATTTGTAGAATAAATTCTGTATGTAATGTATATATTATAATTACATATAAATATATATTATTTTGTATGCATTATAATATATAATGTATTACATATGTATATATTATATATGTACAAATATATATTATAATGTATACATATGTAATTGCTTTTTTATGAGAAAAGGTGGAAAAACACACGAGTGTATACATGTTAGCATAAAGGAAGAGAAAAATTATCTAGAGAGATGTACCTCAAACTGATAGTAAATGTTCAAGGATCACGTCAAATCTTTGCCCAGTACCAAGCCATGCACTTTACAAACGTACTTCCTTCAATCCTTGCAACAACCCCAGGAAGGAAGCATTGCTACTGTGGTATGCCATTTTCCAATATGGTGGCATAGAGGTGGGAAGTAACTTACTCAAAGTCACACATCTGAGCTGGGGCTAGTCTCCAAGCCAGGGCACGTATCTCCCTACCCTGCTGGTCTTGGACTATTCCGTTGGTCAGTCCCAGGTCTGAGAGAACATGACTTGCTACCAGGAATGGGATCTAGCTGGGGCGACAGAGGCTGAGTGGGAGTCCAGGCCCCTACACCTCTGAGGCCTTGCTTTCACTAAGCACTTAGGCCAGAGCTGTAATAGGACAGGCTACTGTCTTCTTGATGAAAGCAAATGACAGCACAGAGTTGTCCCTGTCAGACATCCCTGCTGTAGCTAGGACACTGATGCTAATCCCTGTCTGTGTGAGGTCTTGGAAGGGTTGGCGGGAGAAGGGAAGCATCCATGCCTCTCCTCTCTAAAGCATGGTTCTCTGATGGAAGCAAAGGGGGTCAAGAGAGGATGGGAGGAGGGCGAAAAGGAGGAGTTTCTGTTCAGTGCTGCTGTGGAGGGGGCCCCTCCCCAACCTGGGAGAGGGGACAGAACCAACTACTGGCTGGGCGCCCTTCGCATCCAGCCCTCACCATCATGATCCCAATGCTTCTGCTCTATAGCTGAGGAGCCAGACCATCAAAGAGGTCGGAAAACTTGTTTTTTAAGTTTTTAAAAGAACTTTTACCCATTTTTAAAAAAATTCTCTATTTCCCCTTCCCCCTCAGCCCCTGGCAATCTTCACACTACTCTCTGCTTCCAGGAATCTGACTATTTAAGATGTAGAAATGGAATCACACGGTGTTTGTCTTTCTGTGACTGGCTTGTCTCCCTCAGCATAATGTGACCTCATCCTTGCTGTCACAAATGGCAGGATTTCCTTCCTTTTTAAGGCTGAATAATATTCCTTAATTCTCATTTTCTCTTTCTCTTATTTCAGCTTCAATATCATCTCGCATGGAAGAAGCCTTTCCTGACCCCCCTGTACCAGGTCATCTTTATCTGGTACAGGCTCTCTTCCTACTGTGAGCTTTTCCTCTGTAGCACTTCCTCTGCCCCAGACAGTAACTAGAGAACTAGTAGTGGACTTAGGTATGTGATCCCTTGCTCTCCCTCTGGAATGTGTGCTCCATGAAGGCAGAGGCCAAATTTGCACTGCTAATTATGGAATCTCCAGTACCCCCCACACAGCCCTGCACAAAGCAGGTGCCCAATTAACACGGATACATGGATTCCACATTCAAAATAAGATAATGTTTTCATGGCATTACAACTACAATGAATATAATGAAATATTTGGCGATTGGGGATCTTGTGTCCCTTATTCATTTAACCGCTCTTTAGCTTATTTACCCCCTATAATAATCTAGGCTTTTCTAAGCACTGGGGGACTGTGGTGACAAAACAGACCCAATCCTTGTCTTTAAAGGCAGGGCTCACCATCTAGAATGGAGGGGCCCCATGGTGGGGCTTGAAGCCGAGATCTTGTACAAATATTGCTCAGGGTAGACATAGTGGGTCTACTAGATGGGCAGATGGGTTGCCGAGGCTGGCGCCTGGCGCAGGGTCCACTTGGAGCCTTTCCAAAGCCCCTCAAAGGCTCTCAGGAAAGCCTATGTATAGTTCATCTCTCTCTCCCGGTCCCTGATTATCAGGGCATTTCACTGCAGCCTCAAAGTCCCCTTCAAGGAAGCCTGTGTGGCACCATGGAAAAATACTCAGGTTTAAGCCAGACAAGAACTGGGTCTCTGAGCCAGCCTCCTCCTCTTAGAGTTAAGCTATGTGACCTTGGGGAAGTCACTCAGACCCTCTGAGCCTTTCTTTCTTCGTTAGCAGAAGCAGGCTGACATCTATATCATAGGGTTTTTGTGATGATTAAAGAAGGCAATGCACATTATATACCAGGCTCATGGCTGAGCCCACGAAAACTACTCCATAGAAGGGAGGCAAACTTCTCCTTCCCTTTCTCACTGTGTTCTTCCATTAGGAGCTCTTGGGTGATTTCAGGCCTCAGGGAGGACCCTGGACATCCTGTTATCCACAGGGCAGATAAGGAAACTCAACTCTAATGAAGCTTCTGGGATTTCTGACCGAGTTCACTCCTTGATCAGCACTTGCCTGGGTTTTGATAAACAGACAAATCCATGCATTCATTTGGCTGCTATTTCAAACCGCCCCCCCCCTTGCCCCGGACATTGACTTTTCCTTAAGACAAAGAATCACTTTGTCACCTGAATGTCTAAAGATGGTGTTGAAAAAGATGGAAAAACATTCCATGCTCATGGATTGGAAGAATAAACATTGTTAAAATGTCTATCCTGCCCAGAGCAATTTATACTTTCAATGCCATCCCTATCAAAATACCATTGACATGTTTCAAAGAGCTGGAACCAACAATCCTAAAATTTGTATGGAACCAGAAAAGACCCTGAATCACCAAGGGAGTGATGAAAAAGAAAAACAAAGCTTGGGGCATCATGCTTCCTGACTTCAAGCTCTATTACAAAGCTGTAATCACCAAGACAGCATGGTATTGGCACAAAAACAGACACATAGATCAATGGAACAGAATAGAGACTCCAGAAATGGACCCTCAACTCTATGGTCAACTAAGCTTTGACAAATCAGGAAAAAATATCCAATGGAAAAAGGCAGTCTCTTCAGTAAATGGTGCTGGGAAAACTGGACAGCTAGATAGAGAAGGATGAAACTGGACCATTCCCTTACACCATATACAAAGATAAACTCAAAATGGTGAAAGACCTCAATGTGAGACACGGATCCATGAAAATCCTAGAGGAGAACATAGGCAGTAACCTCTTCGACATCAGCCACAGCAACTTCTTTCATGACACGTCTCCAAAGGCAAGGGAAACAAAAGCAAAAATGAACTTTTGGGACTTCATCGCAATAAAAAGGTTCTGCACAGCAAAGGAAACAGTCAACAAAACTAAGAGGCAGCCCATGGAATGGGAGAAGATATTTGCAAATGACATTACAGATAAAGGGCTGGTATCCAAGATCTATAAAAAACTTCTCAAACTCAACACTCAAAAAACAAACAACCCAGTCATAAAATGGGCAGCAGATATGAACAGACACTTCTCCAAAGACGACATACAAAGGGCTAACAGACACATGAAAAAATGTTCCACATCACTAGCCATCAGGGAAATTCAAATCAAAACCACAGTGAGATACCACCTTACACCAGACAGAATGGCAAAAATTAACAAAACAGGAGATAACTAATGTTGGCAAGGATGTGGATAAAGGGGAACCCTCTTACACTGTTGGTGGGAATGCAAACTGGTATAGCCACTGTGGAAAACAGTATGGAGGTTCCTCAAGATGTTAAAAATAGAGCTACCCTATGACTCAGCAATTACACTACTAGGTATTTACCCCAAAGATACAAATGTAGTGATCTGAAGGGGCATATGCACCCCAATGTTCATAGCAGCAATGTCCACAATAGCCAAACCGTGGAAGGAGCTGAGATGCCCTTCAACGGATGAATGGATAAAGAAGATGTGGTCCATATATACAGTGGACTATTACTCAGCCATCAGAAAGGATGAATACCCAACTTTTACATCAACATGGATGGGACTCGAGGGGATTATGCTAAGTGAAGTCAGTTAAGCAGAGAAAGACAATTATCATATGGTTTCACTCATATGTGGAACATAAGCAATGGCAAGGAGGACCATAGGGGAAGGAAGGGAAAACTCAGGGGAAGAAATCAGAGAGGGAGATGAACCATGAGAGACTATGGACCCCAGGAAACAAACTAAAGGTTTTAGAGTGGAGAGGGTTGGGGGGTGGATTAGCCCGGTGATGGGTATTAAGGAGGGCACATGTTGGGGTGCCTGGGTGGCTCAGTCATTAAGCGTCTGCCTTCGGCTCAGGTCATGATCCCAGGGGTCCTGGAATCGAGCCCTGCATCGGGCTCCCTGCTCAGCGGGAAGCCTGCTTCTCCCTCTCTCACTCCCCCTGCTTGTGTTCCCTCTCTCGCTGTCTCTCTCTGACGAATAAATAAAATCTTTAAAAAAAAAATAAAAAAGGAGGGCACACGTTGTGATGAGCACAGGGTGTCCTATGTAACTAATGAATCATTGAACACTACAGCAAAAACCAATGACGTACTATACCGTGGCTAACGGAACATAATAAATAAAAATAAATAAATAAATAAAGATGGTGTTTTTCTCCCTCCTTCCATCCCTCTCTTCTTCCTTTATTCGTTGGTTCCTTCTTTTTCTCTTCCTTGTCATTTTTTGTTTCTGAGCTGATTGCTAATATTCTGTCACTACCACCACCACCACCATCATCACCTTCTGCTTTTCCATTAGATACATTTTTCGGAGAGATATGTGACATAATACTCTTTACAAAAGTCACATCTAATATGTGGGGCATGACCTAGCTCAACCTGCTGGTGCATTTTTATTTTGCCCACTTTGATTCCCCAGTGTTCCTAAGGAGAGAATGAATTGAAGCTGGGAATAAAAAAGAAGAGAACTGGAGAAAATGCCTTTTCCAGACTCATGTAGAGAACTGCCTGCGTGGCATCTCCCCTGGGAGGTCCAACAGGTTTATCAAATACAAGGAGCCCCAAACTAGACCTCCCACCCGCTCCACCTGCTCCATCCTGCCTGTCTTGGAGGGCAACCACACCTTCCCAGGAGTCTGGGCTCATCTTTGATTGCACTTCTGTTCACACCCTACATCCGGTCCATTAGTGCATCCTGTTGGCTCTACTTTCAAAACATGATCAGAATCCACCCCTTTTCACCATTTTTGCTGTTCATACCATTCTCACCCGCCCTTATCCCTCACCCTGGTTCCTAAAGCCTCCCAAAAGGTTTCCCTGCGGACTTCTTTGGTTCTACCCTTCACAGTTTGTTCTCGGCACAACAACCTGAGCAAACCATTTAAAACATAAGTCAAATCACATATTTTCTTATTATCGTTCCTTGGCTTAAAACCTCGCAACGTTGCCCCAATTCACTCAGTGTGAACATCTAATTTCTTACAACATCTGGTGTCTTATTATCTTTCTGACCCATTTCTCACCCTCTGTAGTCATAATAATAGTAATACCTAAAGTTTATCATGTGCTTATTATATGCCAGGTGCTCAAGTTTTATGGCTATTACCCACTCAATCCCATAATAATCCTATAATGCAGGGACTATGGTTACCCCAGTTTTATGGATAAGGAAACAGAGTCACAGGGCAATTAGGTGGCTTGCTTACAACCTACTTCTTGGAAGCGATGGACCAGGAGTCACCCCCACACCCCCACGATTTTTAGCACTCATGAGGGGATCTTGCCCACATCACGGATCCCTATGGTGTAAGAGGAACAGGTTTTGACCTCTAGCTTTGCCACTCACTCCCTGTGTGACCTTAGGCACGTCACTTTACCTTTCTGCATCTTTCTCCCATTAAATAGGATTTATAATGGGGTTGGTATCATCATGATGATAAATGAGAGCATTGGAAAAAATGCTTGTCACACGTTAGGGACTCCATTAATACAAGATCTCTCTTGGCTCCTCTCTCCTTCTCCAAAGAAGTGATGAAATGTTACACTCGTCCAAGAGACAAGATACTAAAAAGAACATCGTTCCGATACCAGCTGCCAGGGTGCATGGAGATTTCCAGACTTCCAGCAACATAAAGCACTCCAGAGCTGCAAGGAGCCACGGGAAACTTCTCGCATCTTTGATGGAAGGACATTTGGGGCTTTCTGTCCGTGCACCATAACACACATTTTCTAGGGGGCATATCAATTATGCATTCTCTTGCCTCCATTAATATTTCAGGCTTCATAAGCATAAATAAAACATACATTAATTAGAAGTTTGCAATCAGACCATCCGTTCCCAATCCTCTCCCGCCACCAGCCTGATTTCCAAAGCCAAGTCTTCGGGTGCATGGTACACGGCCATAAAACATTGAATACTATCCTTCCAGGACAGGGGTATGCTCCCCTGACAGGTCAGAACAAATGGTTCAAAGAACCTTGGTGTGCAGTCACACAGCGACCGGATTCTATTGTTTCCTTTTTAGAAGAAATTAAAATTATTCATGAGGTGCCCCTTAACTGAATGCTTGGATCCTTTTCTCCCACAGCAGGGACAGGTCTCCTGGCCAGAACTCGCTGCCGAAGAATTGAACATTGGTTAAAAGCGAACATCTCCTCCAAGGGGGGACATTAATACACTTAATGTTCAGAAAGTCTCGGCATCTCTCACAGAGAGGCTGCCAAACAAATTACATTAGGTAGGTACTTTTGTTCTTGATGGGATTAACAGGTGGCCCGGGGACATCACGCGTATTTATTCACTTGAAGCGAGCACAAGCAGGTGTGCACTATTCCTACCTCCAAAGCATGGATTGACCGGTGCCCTCAATAGGTCTTTGGACGATACACATGCAAGTCATCAGGTTCAACAGAACTTGGGCACCATTCTCACTTGTACCGACAAGGGTCTGGGCACCTGTAATAGTTTTCTCCCAATTCGTGGACTTGGCAGAGGACAGGAAGGAGGCAGATTCTTGGACTGCCCTCAGAGAGCCCCAATGGAAGGGTCACTAACTCAAATGCCCACAGGCACACAATGCGAGCGAGCAAAGCAGGCTGAGGGAGGCATCCGAGAACGAGACCTCTCGTGAAGGCGGAACAGCCAGGACGCACAGATCGTACGTGATGGAGCTCGACTTTGAACGCAGACCTGTCTGGCTCCACAGTTTGCAAAAACACTTTTGTGCATGACCTGGATCATGAGATAAAGCAAGACAAGCTTCATAAATCAGCAAACGGCCGGGGAGTTCTGTTGTAAATCATTTCATGTGTCCAACTCTCTGTGGACAGATGAATGGTCATCCCCTCCATTCTAGAAGAAGACAGGTTTTTTTGTGACTGCGGAATTCATCCACGTTCTTGTGCTTCTGTCTCTTGCTCCTCTAAAGCGCTGTGCTTTGGGGATGCCAACAAATGCAGCTCTGCCACCTGCCATGTTCTCTCCCTGATGGCATTCTGTCTTTCGAATACTTGGCTTTCTTCCTCCTCTGTGCACAGACCTCAGCTTCAGTCACTCCTGCACTGAGCGGATGTCAGAGCAAGCCTTGCAAATTTCAGAGTTCTGGGTCTGAGCACAGAAGCACAACAACCCTCCTCTGTGCACCCATCACACTGGAGGCAGAATGTTTTGACAATCGTCCTGCGCCCAGCCCTGTGGTTGGATGGGACCCGGGTGAATCCTTTAGGAGTTCCCGCATCGCTCCAGTTTACTTGCCACACGACGCTCACCTGACATGCCACTGCTCAGCAACCCATGCCGGTCGGCAAGGATCTGGTTAAAATTCTTTACAAAAATGGGTGCTTTTATAAATTGCCAGTGGCTGTGAAAATTGGTGCAAACTTTTACGGAAAAAAGTTGGAATATAAATCAAGAATTCTTAAGATTGTTCCATGCTTTTTACTCAGCAGTTCTGGGAATCTATCCTAAGGAAATCCTTCTTATGTCCTTCTACCATTTAGTAGGCACTTTCTCTGTGCCAAGCCATAGTTTACATAAACAACTCATCTATAGCCTCAACACTGCCAGGGGGCAGATATAAATATCATAGTCCCTGAAAGCCAAGGAAAGTACTATTCAGAGAGGTTGAGCTCCTTGCCCGAGTCCTTCAGCTGCTGGGTAAGAAAGGATCCAGTTTTTAGCCTGAAGCCCTTTTCTTTTAGACAGACTCCCCACGCATTTGGCCACACTCCATAGCCATGCTATTTTGGAAGCTCCATTTAATAAGTTAAAATGAATTTTATGGGCAGCTGAGTAATTATCTGACTGGAACCCAATTAAAAATTGAGTCCATTCTGCCTGAGTTTGAGGGGTTCTTTTGATTGATGCTGGACAAATGGATTTCTCCTTTTAACCAGAACTCCGAGGTCCAGATGGGCAGGCTGGCTTCAGTACAGAACATCCACAAAGAGGTTTGCATGATGGGCCCACAAGCGCCCACACGTGTCCACTGGTCCATGTGACTACGTGGCATGCGTGTCCACCAAGCAGGGAAAAGACTCTTGACTCCTGCAACCAGGCATCTGACGTGCATTCTTAGCAGCCAAGTGGTTTAATGGAAATCTACTTCTTTTCACAAGGTCAGTGAAGCTCAAAGTTCATGGTCTATAGGATCCCCAGATCTGAGCTTGTAAACATGCCTGGCTGCCTGGCAGCTGTGTGAACTTGGGCGAGTCACCTCACCTTCTCGGCAACATTGCTTTCATTGGAAAGTGATGGAATGAGTGGTGGGGGACTTTGGTTTCAGGCAGCAGAAGCGAAGCATGGGTGTCCTAAGGAAGCTCACTACCAGAGGACCAGAGTCAGGTTCAAAGCTGTGCAGGTGACATCACCTCCCCCAAATTCCCAGAACGGGTACCTGTCACTCCCAGCATCACTCTACAGCCTGTGTGGTCCCCAGTGTCAGCCCTGGACGTGGGGCATGCTGTTGGCCCAGCGCTCTTCATGCCCGAGAAATAGGAAGCTGCCGCCATCACGGCCACCATCCGGTTTCAAAATGATTGCAAAATGTTCATTTTTTTGGTGCCTGTAGCTCCAGTTCCACTCCAGAGCAGATACAACAGGTTGGCAGAGCCTGCCCATCACCGAGAAAGGAGCTTCAGGTGCTGGATTGCCAAAAAGAGA
This sequence comes from Callorhinus ursinus, assembly GCF_003265705.2. Taxonomy (NCBI): domain Eukaryota; kingdom Metazoa; phylum Chordata; class Mammalia; order Carnivora; family Otariidae; genus Callorhinus; species Callorhinus ursinus. Next base: position 8,214,800 of record NW_027397075.1, on the reverse strand, counting down.
AGGCCAAACCCTACTCCCCGTGTGAATAATCATACCCACCTGCTTGGTCCCATCATTCCTTCCCTCACTGCATTTATTGGGCTAAGCCTGGGGAAGCAGCTGAGGCAGGGGCTTATGATGAAGAGTGGCATTACTGCTCAGAACAGCATCACAGACACAGACCCCATTCTTTGAGCTCCAGTTCTGTGCCAGGCACGGTGCTGGGCACTGGACACTGTTGGTGTCCCTCTGCAAGTTCACGAACCTTTATGGCCAAAAGATGGTGGCACGGCGCTACTGTGCCGTGCATGATACGGAATAGCAGGTGGCCAGATAAAGGGACTTCTCTTTCTCCCTGGCCTGATAGGTTCAACCCGTGAGCCTGAGAGATTAAGTTTTCTGGCTTTCCTTTGAGACATCAATAAGCTCACAAATCAAAACACGGAAACCTGGTGATTGTGTCTAAATGGGTGATGTCAGCCGCTCCAGCTCAATCACGGGTGACATCTGCCAAACAGGTGACAAATGGGATGGAGGGCACCAGCAGCGCTGATGCGCAGCTTGCAAAGGCTTGCCGCCTGCAGACTCGGATCATCTGTCGCCAGACCCCCTCCCCATGTTGACTTAAACTGATATAATTACAAGCATGTTTCTATTCGGGAAGTGATGCACCCCAGCTGGCTTTTGGGGCAATCCCACCCGTCCTCCTGGCCTGTTTGCTGCCTTGGGACTCGGACTCCGAGCATGGTTCTTCCTAAATCTTTAACCATCCCGGGACTCGGTCAACTTATTCATACGATTGTCACAAAGGTGACACCACATGCTGTGGCTGAGAACTTTAAAGGGGTGAATGACAACAGAGCGCCTGGCTTACAACCTTGCTGGTAAGAGGTGGGTGCTCCTGCCACCGTAGGACTATCATTCGTCTCTCTGTCCCCAGCTCTGCCACCTGTGGCCTGGGTGTAGTCCAACCACTCATCCCTTCTGTGCCTCAGTTTCCTCACATGAAGCCGAGATGCCTCTTCTAGTCCATCTCATAGAAACACCGTCAGGACAAGTAGGGAAAGCAGCTAAGTCAACATTCAAAAAATTACTGTAGGAGGATGAAGTTATTCCTTTGCGTGACAAAACATGAAGAGAAAGGCTGCCTTGTACTGTGTACTCACTCGAGGGCCGGCCACTTGGTACAGCAGGTCACCTGCTTCCTGAGCACCCCTTTGCTCATCTGTAAAACAGGTCTCCCTGCCTACCTGTTAGATCACCATGAAGACAAATGAAGGGAACACATGAGAAAGGTCCAGAAATTCCTGGGTGTTATCCCAAGGAAAGGCAGTGGGAAGGCTGCAGTCTCTGCTCCTAAGATAGCAGTTTCCTGGAGCAGAAATGGGCTCCTTTGTCATTTTGCAGGCAGCCCAGCGCCCGGTTCTCCGATCTTCTGAATCCAGCCCCTGGCCACCGCGGAAGCCTCATCCCCACCCCAGCCTCATGCTCAGCTGTCTCCCCAAATCCCAGGACTGTCTGCACTTTCCTGAACACACTGTGGATTTACCTTTACATGTGCTCTTCCTTCCACTAGAAAGCTTTTGCTGGGCGCACCTCACCCCATGCCTTCCCCTCAGCACAGCACCCACCTTTCTGGGCCCATATGTCCTGCTGGTTTCTCTCTTTCCAGTGTGAGGCTGCCGGCCACATGAGGGCAAGGTCTTTGCCTGTTTACCCCAGCAAGGAACCCGACAGGCGAGTCTGCGCGATGGATTGGTGGAGCTCCCACGCTGGGTTCAGACCTCATCTCACTCCCTATTAGCTGCATGACCTTGGGCAGGTTACTCAAACAACCTGAACCTCACCGCAGGTGTCTGATTGGCCCCACCTCAGGGCTCCTTCAATTCAATGAGCATTTGAAACGCCTGGGGATCTTGGGGGAATACGCTGATTCTGGTTCAAGAGGTCAGGGGTGGGGCGTCAGAGTCCGCATTTCTTACAAGCTCTGGGTCATGCTGATGCCAAGCTGACAAATGCATAGGCAGATGTGAGGATCAACGGACGCCATGCATTTCAAGCCTGAAATCCACAAATCTTGGCTAATCAAAGCACTCCCCATATTAGCTGTCACTGGCCAGTTAGGGATGGGGGTCAGGGGATGCAAGCAGAGAAAAGGACCAGCGCTCTGTGTCAGGCTGATTAATTGCCACCTCCTCGCTAATGACAAAACCCCAATGCTGCCACTATTCTGAGCTTATTTTAGTGTTGTTCTTTTTTAAACACCATCGATACAATGGGAATGATGATATTTAGCACCCCAGGCTGTTTTGGGGGAAGCAGCCAGCCCGTAGTAGGTGTCCTGCAGGGAACGCCATTTCCGGTCTCACCTGGAACATTGGCCCGCTAAGATACCAGGTTCTAATCCCTGCAACCTGTAAATGCGACCCAATTTGGGAAAAAGGTCTTTGCAGATGTGATTTAGCTCAGGATCTTGTGATAGGGAGATTGCCGGGCGGGCCCTAAATGAAATCACAGGTGTCCTTACATGAGAGAGGCAAAGGGAGAGCACACACACAGGAGGGAAGGGGGCAGAGAGATTGGCAGGTACTGCCCTTGAAGACTGGAGGGGTGCTGGGCAGCTGCCACCAGGAGCTGGAAGAGGCGGGGTGGGGGCATCCTCCCTGGTGCCTCCAGAGGGAGCATGGCCCAGCCGACACCTTGATTTCAGCCCAGCGACAAGTCCAAAAGCCCGGACGTGTTAGAGCATGAGTTTCTGTTGCGTTAGGCTACCAAGTCTGCAGTAACTTGTTACAGTAGCCACAGAAAACAAAGGCATCCCTTTCTGTTTAGCAGCTTTCTGCATCCTTACCGCACTACAGCAAAGAAATGCATTGGCGGTAAGAATGCAAATTCGCGGTCTCCTAGGCACGCATGCACTGCAGGAGAGAGGGATGCTCAGCCCAAACAGGGAACCTTCTAAGTGAGCATTTCAGACCCGAGACGTGCGCGTTTTGAGTTTCGGCCATAAAGCCAGTTTGAAACGTGTTGCATTACCTGGAAGCAGCCACGGGGAAGGTTCCTAGGATCCTGTCCAGGTAAAACCATCATCTGAGTCTGTCTTAATGACGGAGCTGGGATGGAGAGACAGAGGCAGCACCCCGAAGAAGCCAACTTGCTTATGGAATTTAGCTTCGTGGAGCAAATTGAGAAGCGAGGCATGGAAGACATAGGAAAGTCACGATGGAGATATCATCGCTAACAAATGTGCAGGATGCGGTTACCAGGAGTGGCCCAGTGTGCTAAGAAGTCATGCTCCTTAGATCATCTCATTCTCTCTCTCTTTTGAGAGAGCATGAGCAAGGGGGAGGCGTAGAGGGAGCAGGAGAAGCAGACCCCACGCTGAGCAGGTGCCCGATGCGGGACTAGATCCCAGGACCCTGAGATCATGACCCGAGCCGAAGGCAGACTCTTAACCGACTGAGCCACCCAGGCGCCCTAGATCGTCTCATTCTTAATTCTCTAAGGTAAGTCCATTTCTCAATGAGGACTCTTAGGCTCAGTACATCTGCCCAAGGTCACAGAGCTGGAAGGGGCAGAGCTGAGATTTATACCCACCTCTTCCGGATTTGGCTTTTTCTAAGTTGGCTTAAGACTGGGGAAGGTCTGTCTTCCAGGTTCACCTGCCCGGGGGTCACATTTCTGTGTCCTTCCCCTGGCTTGCACATTGGCTCACTATGCAGAAGCCTGGTTCTAGCGCTAATATTTTCCAATGGTATTTTTTTTTTTATGTGGACTCATGCCAACAACGAGGTCCAATTTTTTCTGCAAGTCCTTTTGGGCTAATTTATTATACTTGAACAGAGGAGGAGCGCGTGTGCATGGGTGTATGGGTGTGCACGCACATTTGGTCTTATCAGCATCCTTGTCTGGGTCTGTGCTAAACTACTGTTTTTTGGAAAAGAACAACATTGCCGCTCGGTGTCAAGCTGATTAATTCCTGTTGCAGCTATAATGAAAAAACAAACCATATTTCTCTCCCAGCCTTGTTACATTCTGCATTTTCTGTGATTTTTTTTCCTTCTTAATCTAGCCTTGGAATCTTAACAGCTTGTGTAATCTTTGTAGAATTCTGTTGGACTTTCCTATGTGACTCTTTCTGAGAAAATGGGGGAAAAACGACATTTCCCTGGCTTCTTACAAATTCTCAGATCTTGTGCATAGTTCCTCTAAATTTTGGGCCATTTCAAAGGGAGTCTGATGTTATCATAATTTCCTAAACCCTGAGTCTCATTCTGGCAGCTCCCAATGTAGTTCAGGGAAAAGATCATCACAGCTAACTGAGTGTCAGTTGCCATCACTGTTCTATGCATTTTACATATATTGACTCATTTTATTTTTCTAAAGATTTTATTTATTTGTCAGACAGAGAGAGAGAGAGCGAGAGCGTGTGAGCAAACACAAGCAGGGGGAGCTGCAGGCAGACGGAGAAGGAGGCTCCCCGTCAAGCAAGGAGCCCAGCGCGGGACTCATCCCAGGACCCTGAGCTGAAGGCAGATGCTTAACTGACTGAGCACCCAGGCGATCCATATATTGACTCATTTTAAACTACACAGCAACTCTATGAGGGAGGTACTATTATTAACTCCATATTAAAGATGATACAGCGGAAGTTCAGAGAAGTTTAGAAACTTTCCCAAGGCCACACAGCTATTAATTCTAGGATGGGAATTCAGGTGTTCTAAGAGTCCACGCTCTTGGGCACTCTGCTAAGGTCCTATATTTACTCTAAAGCTGTTTTATTTACATTGTAAAGCAGCTAACATGAGTGAGTCTTTATTATGTGCCAAATATCTTACGGGGTGCTTTACATACATTTTGGTTCCCAAATCTGGTTGGTTATCACAACTATCTGGGAACTTAAAAGAAATTCAGATTCTCTGGGTTCCATTTCTTTTTTTAAATTTTTTTATTGTTATGTTAATCACCATATATTACATAATTTGTTTTGGTGTAGTGTTCCATGATTCATTGTTTGTGCACAACACCCAGTGCTCCATGCAGAACGTGCCCTCTTTAATACCCATCACCAGGCTAACCCATCCCCCTACCCTCCTCCCCTCTAGAAACCTCAGTTTGTTTTTCAGAGTCCATCATCTCTCCTGGTTCGTCTCCCCCTCTGACTTACTCCCCTTCATTCTTCCTCTCCTGCTATCTTCTTCTTTTTCTTTTTTCTTAAAATATGTTGCGTTATTTGTTTCAGATCTGTGATTCAACAGTCTTGCACAATTCACAGCGCTCACCATAGCACATACCCTCCCCAGTGTCTATCACCCAGCCACCCCATCCCTCCCACCCCCAACCACTCCAGCAACCCTCAGTTTGTTCCTGAGATTAAGAATTCCTCATATCAGTGAGATCATATGATACATGTCTTTCTCTGATTGACTTATTTCACTCAGCATAACACCCTCCAGTTCCATCCACGTCGTTGCAAATGGCAAGATCTCATTCCTTTTGATGGCTGCATAATATTCCATTGTGTATATATACCACATCTTCTTTATCCATTCATCTGTCGATGGACATCTTGGTTCTTTCCACAGTTTGGCTATTGTGGACATTGCTGCTATAAACATTGGGGTGCACGTACCCCTTCGGGTCTCTGGGTTCCATTTCTAACCTCCTCAAACCGTTGGCAGGAGAAGTGAGAACAGGAAATCTGTATTTTGAGTTCTAGTTTAGCCAATCACCCCTAGTTGGCTTAACTTGAAGAGGTCACAGACTGAATGCTCTGCCCCTGGCCCCTTGTGCCTCAGGGCCTTTGCACTGGCTGATCTTCTTCCTGGATCACATTGGCTATTCCTATGGCTAGCTCCTGCCCCTTTAGATTTCAGCTTAAATGTTGCATCCTCAGAGACGCCTCCCTGGCCACTCTGCCTATATACATCCTCCCCCTGTTTCTTTCTCCTCCCTTCCAGGGGTTGGCAAATATCCTGCAAAGGGCCAGACAATAAATATTTTAGGCTTTGTGGGCCACCTAAGGTTCATATTGCATTTTATTATTTTCGCTTACAACCCTTTAAAAATGTAAAAAAAAAACACCCATCATTTTTAGCTTATGGTCTGCTGACCCTTCATTTGACTAATTCAGCATCTAGTTCATATTCTCTCCATTGCTGCCCTTCTTGGCTTGGTTCTCTGAGAGCTCATTATTATATATTTACTGCCCATCTTCTCCATGAGACTATGGGCTTTATGAAGGCAGACTCTGTGTCAGGACCACCAGTGAGCATCAGGCCTTAGTCCGGTGTCTGTCTACAGAAGACACTGAACAGATACTGATTAAATAAAGGGATGGATGTGAGCATTTTAAATCTGCTGTCCCTTTTCCCCCAAACATTACCGGGAAGCTTCAAGCCAGGATGGCTTAGAGTAACCAGAAATCTCTATGATGTTTCCCTGACCCCCTTTCATTCCATGCTAACTTTCACTGCATGTTCAACTTCTGTTGAACAAATAGGTTCCCAGGCTTTGGACTCACAGCAAGCTGCCCACCTCCATAAATAAGGTAGAAGTGGGAAAAGGGGAGCATAGACACCTGTTCCCCCAACCCCCACCCCTGCCAACACATCAGTTTAGATGCCAACAACAAATGCTCAAATAACCTCCGACCTCCGCTTATTTGAAAACCACATGGTCAAGTCATTGGCTTCCCCAGTTGGCCTTCCTACATTGGCCACCACTAGACACCAGATACCAACTCTGCTGCAGATATGGCAAAACTCAAGCGTTCCAACCCACTACCTGATTTTATTGGCAATGATGAAGAAGATGATGATGATGGTAATGACAATAATGAAGATGGTTTTTCTTTTTCCTCTTTGGAAGTGAAAAGAACTATTTTTATTACATAGATAATTTGTGGGACTTTTAGAAACTTTAATACAAGAAAGAATAAAAAGACAAAAAAGTCACCCAAATTCCCATCAGACCTACAGAACTTGTTGGCCACTTTCAGTATTTTAAAGAGCATATTTCCAGACGTCTCTCTAGCGCTCAAAGAACCTACAGCTCTATAATTTGCATGAGTGGGATTACATGATGCGAGATGTTCTGTAATTTGCTTTTTTTTTTTCTTGCTCCAATGATGGTGATTTTAATGGGCAAGTAAAGCAGACCCAGAATACGGGAAATATGTCCTCTATCAAAGTGACAAATGCAAGCTCAGGGCTCTTGGTCTTAATGGAAGCACAGACCCCAGGGTGGGGTCCATCCAAGAAGAAAAGGAGTATGTGCCAATTTCCTGGACCATACTCCCCTGGTTCTTTGGCCCAAATCCACCCAACCTAATAACTGTACCTCAAACAAATGTCTTCCCAGCTGCCCACTCTCCATGGCCACACAAGCCCACATACTATTTACGTACAAGGTAAGCACGGATTATTTTCTTATCAGGGCAAACAGCTTCCAGAACTACCCTGGGCCATCAAAGACTGGAATCAGAATAAAATGGTGGAGGAGACTGCTGTCCCTTCGACTCCGATGGAGCCACCATGTACCACATCTTTGCAAAGTGTAAACAGGAAAGGTCAGAGATGACACAAGGGAGGACCAGTCATTCAGGCCAGTGGCTGGATTCTTCTGCCTGATGGAATTCCTCTCTGTATGCTCATTACCTCATCCCCGAAAAAAGAAGGTTTGAAACTAGTCTTGATGGTACTTGAGGAAACAGGCACTTTTGTCACCTCGGGGGTGGGAGAGAGGTCACGTGGTATGCCGATCTGAATAACTGATGTGTATTGCCACGTGGGCGTTGGGCGCTTGCATGCTGCACTGGGGAGAACACTCAGGCTAGCAGCAGGTAGGTGGCTGGCCCGGGCCGCCCAGCCACCAAGTGGCAGAGCCAGGAGTTGGGCCCAGGCCTGTGTGAGTCTGAGCTGTGCTAAGCTAGCATGTTGTAGGGACACCCTCAATAGTTTCCTTCCCTTTATAATATGACTCAATTCCATTTTGACCCAGCCATTCGTGTGTGTGTGTGTGTGTGTGTGTGTGTGTGAGAGAGAGAGAAAGAGAGAGAGAGAGAGCGCACGCGTGTGTGTATTGGGGCTGGAGCCAGGGTGGACAGACCACCAAGGAGCCTCCTGCAATTTCCAGAGGAGCCACAAAGAGGTCCGCGGCCAGAGTGTGGGCCCTGGGCATGGCGAGAAGTGGTGGGATTCTCTTTGTACTTTAAAAAAGAATCAACAGGGTTTTCTGATAAGATGGGTGTGGAAAGAGAGGCGGATAAAGAGAAGATGTAGGAACAAAATCCTCCTCAGTATCGAGCTACAAATAATAAAAGAGCCGTTTGATATCCTAATCATGGGAGCTACGCATATGCCCTCCTCCAGGGCAGAACAGGACTGCCTTGGCTCAGATCCGTATTAGCAGTTCTGTTTTCCTGTGACTTTACCTCTCTGAACCTATTAAATTGGGGCAGTAATATCCACGGTGCCCCCATCAGAGTATCTCAGTGTGGATTCCATGAGATGGTGCCTGCATGTAACTTGGGTACACACTGGGTGCTAGTCCTCGATCCTTTTTGGAGTCATATAGGTCCAAGCTTTGGGCATGAGCTGGAGTCCATGAGGTCACAGCAGCTCCCAAGGAAGTGTCAGTCTAGCACTGTGGCTAAGGTCAGAAATCAGAGACTCCAAAATCAATGAAAAGGTAGCCACGGCCATAACTGCTCAACTGCTGGGTTAGGGCGTTCAGGTCCTTTATGCCTCAGTTTGCTCATCTAGGAAATGGGAGATGAACAGCTTCCCTGCTGGGTCGCCAAGAGGATTAAACAAGGTGACACGCATACTGAGTACAGAGCTGTCCCTCAATCATGTCTTCTTCTCTTCTCCTTCCAAGTCGCTGCTCTTGTTTGCCAAATACCTGCATTGAGATTTGCCCTCACACGTCGTGCCTGCTCCGGGTTATAGGAAATTAGGCTCCTATCTGCTTGCATACGGGGCTGAAGCTAGGTGTGGGTCTGGGGACTTAATGTCTTTGCAGACTGCCTGATCCTGACATGTACTGTCCTCTGCTTGTCCTGGGCTGGCTCCCGTGTAGATGGACAGTTGCAGGCTTTCTTCTGAGCAGGGGCCAGCCAGGATACAGCCTCTTTGTGGGGCAGAAGTGAGAGAAAGGACTGGGATTTTTTTTTTTTAAGTCCCAGAAGTCTTGGGAGTGAGTCCCCTCTTTGTCTCTCATCTGGATGTTGTATCTAGTCTCCCAAGTCCATGCTGGCTCCTTCAGCTCCCTTCCCAATATGGCCGCCAGAGGTCCGGGGGACGCTTGAACATGCCCGATGGCATCATGAAACTACTCACAACCTTGCCACGGCTTCCAGTTGTCTCAGGATAAAGACAAAATCCTTCCCAGGGCTCACAGGGTTGTCTCCAAACCTCCTCCTCCTCCCCACTCCAGCCCCACTGGCCTGCCCTTGGCAACTTGATTTTGCGACCTTCCTTCTACCGCAGGGCCTTTCCACGTCTGGTCTCTCTTTTGGTGGAGATGTACCACAGCATTTAGGATTAGAGAGAGGTGTACAGTCAAGGAGGTACTAGTGGGGGATGCCTGGGTGGCTCAGTCGGTTGAGCAGTCGACTCTTGATTTTGGCTCAAGTCATGATCTCAGGGTCCTAGAATCGAGCCCTGCACTGGGCTCCATGTTCAGTAGGGAGTCTGCTTGGGATTCTCTCTCTCCCTCTGCTCCTCCCCCTGCTCGCTTGCTCTCTCTCTCAAATAAATAAATAAATAAAATCTTTTAGAAAAAGAAAGAAGGTACAGGTAGGACATTCAGGGCCCAATGCCCTGAAAATATCACACTGCTGCCCATATACAATTTAAAATAAAATAATAGTATGGGGATCCTGGGTGGCTCGGTTGGTTAAGTGTCTGACTTGGTTTCGGCTCAGATCATGATCTCAGGGTTGTGAGATTGAGCCCTGCATCAGGCTCTGTGCTGGGCATGGAGCCTCCTTGAGATTCTCTCTTTCTCTCTCCCTGTGCCCCTCTCCCTGCTCGTTCTCTCTTTCTCTCTCTCTCTCAATAAATAAATAAAAATTTTAATAAAATAATAGTAGGTTGCACCATATAAATTTATATTGTAAGTAACACGTTTATGTGTCTTTCTGGGTCCCTGCTTTTCTGATACCTTGAACCTGTACTTAATTTGCCAGTTGGGAATTTCAGCAACTGGAGGCAAGCATGGGCTCCTTAGAAGAAGGAAGGAGGGGTTAAAGGAAAGCAGAGCAAGGAGCATTCAAGGAAGACAACAGGTCTCCAGAATATCATCATCATCATCGTCATCATCATTTTTAAAATAATGATGACAATAATGGTAAAATCACCCGTGCACAGTGAATCCTTCCCAGAACTCTTCAAGGAAGTACTAATACCTTCCTTTTATAGGTGAGAGAAGCTAAGGCTCACAGAGATTGTGTTGCTGGCTCTGTATCCAAATTTCTTCTTATAAAGACACCAGCCACTAAACTAGAACCTATCTCACTGTCGTGTGACCTCACCTTAACGTGGTCACATCTATAAAGACCCTGTTTCCAAATAAGGGCATGTTCACAGGTACTGGGGGTTATGACTTCAACGTATCTTTCTGGGACACATAATTCAACCCATGACAGGGAGCAAGAGGGGTTTAGCCTCCACCCCGAGCCATGCGGAGCAACCGCACAAGTCAAGGACAGCAGTGGCCACCATGGCTATGGCCACGTGAAGCAGTCTTACGTGGAAATTCCGGAGGCTCAGAGGAAGGGAGAGGTTTCAACTAGTTTGGGGGCAGTTTCAGTACTGGTGCCATAAAGGAAGAGGGAAATGGAGGTGTGGAGGAAGGACTGGCCTCGAAGCTTTGGGAGCCCCTTGTCCCCACCTCTTTTGAGGAGAACCTGCTTCCAGGGCTGTGGTTGGCAGACTGCCACTAGCCGTGGCACCTGCAGATCCTCCACAGTGTCCCTGCTGAGGCCGTGTCCCCCCAGCTCCGTGCTCAGCCAGTGCCTATAGGGCAGGGGCACCAGCACCAACCCATCCTGCAGACAGAGATTCTTCTAGTAGGACACACGTGCTTGGAAGCTCTTCACTGGCCCGGCTGAGCCTTTCTGGGGGGCCACACTGCAGGCTGGAGGGGTCTCCCAACCCACTGCCCCTTCCTTCCCTCTCTCTTCTCACAGGTGTAAGACCCGAATCATGTCTCCTGATCTGCTCCTGTCCCTTTCTCATTCTCCTTCACAGGCATCTGCCCCAGTAAATCTCCTGCACATCTCATTCCATCTGGACATTTGCTTCTCAGAGAACCTGAATGGACACAAGCAGTAAAGAGAACAGGGACAGGCATATTCAGCTCTCCTGGAACCTCTGACACTCTGAAGCTCAAGAACTGCAGGCACCAGGCTCCCCAGACCCACACGGATGCTTTCATCCCCCTTTGGAGGGTGTATCGAAGGTAGCACAGAGGTTAGCTAGCTGATGGGCCACTCTCCAGCTGCTCCCTCTCCCTGCTTTGCATCTTTCCGCTCTAGAGCCTGGAAAAGCCAAATAAATAGTCATTTGCTGGTCTCTTTGCATTGAGCATTGCTTTTCTGATCAAGGAGGACAAGCTGAAGCCAGCACTCCCTTTCTCCCCCCGTGTTCTTCTGCCTTAAACCGAGACAGGATGCCTAGATCCTGGGCAGACACTTGAGAATGCGCAGGAACAATCATGAAGGAAAGACTCAGAGAACCACAGGGAGCCAGGGCCTGGCATAATCAAGCCACTGGATGAATACCAGCAGCTGCTTAGCACCGGACTCGCTGTGCCCTGAGACAAAGAGACCCTCATCTATGGACCCATGGCCTGTCACTTGCTGGTGCAAGCATACCTTACTGAAGCAGATGATCTGACTTGAAATACGTGCTCTGTGGATTGGGGGCAGGCAGATTTTCATGGGCAGAAGGGCCAGTGAGGGCTCAGATCCCTGTCCACTTGGCATGTACCAGAGAAGCATATCTGGGCTGGGGACACTAGGGCCCCCGCCCAGCTATTCTCTATTATAGGGGACGAGGGAGGAATTTGGGCTTCATGGTCTCTTCCCTACTGTATCTGATGAGCAGGGAGACAAGAGAAAGCAGTGGGGTGTGATAGTGGGATTGTATACCAAAGGCACAAATGGGTGGGACCCCCAGGGAGACTGGGCCAGGGAGATCCCCACCATGGAAGGCACACAGGGCCCAGCCACTTGCTCATGGGTCCTTAAGGAGTTAATCTCTTTTTCTATTTTTTTTTTTAAATTCAAGTCCACTTTCCACGTTCCCCCCAAAAGCCCGCATCTCCACCAGCTGAAAGTGAATCACCCCCCAGACTCGGAGTACAATTGGGTGTCATGTTCTCTACTTAATATCAGTAGTAGTAACACTCGAGCACCAAAAAAGCCCAAGTAATTATATGTCTGTTTTCCCCGCTGTTATTATTTGCATGTAACCAAGGCACCTGCCACATTAATTGTGCCCTTTTTATAAACATCTTCTCCAGCCAACCGACCAAAAAATGCATCTTGGGGCTGGAGTGTGTGTGCCGGAAGGGAAGGATTTGTCTTTACATCACATCTTCAGATTTGCCTTGAGCTCACTGATGTGCTCATTCATATGCCAAGCCTTCACCCTGACTATTAGGGAACTGATTTGTTGAACTTAAGAAAAAAGAGTAGCAAGAACATAGAGAGTCCTTGGAGTAGGAGAATCTCGAAGGAAGTCAACCAAACTTCCCTGCCTGGCGTTCAAAGTCCTAGCATCATAATGAGGAAGAGGTTTCCAGAAGAAAAATGGAAAAAAAGAAAGGTGCATGTCACAGCTGTATCATCAAGGTGAGGTGAAATATTCCTTGACAGCTTTCCCCCCTCCATTTATGTATAGAAACATAGCATATGGCAAAGGTCATGTATCTTAAGTGTTCAGTTCGATGACTTTTTTTTGAAGATTTTTATTGTGGTAAAAGATATAAAGTCTAAGATCTGCCATTTTAACCATTTTTTTCAAAAAAGATTTTATTTATTTATCAGAGAGAGAGAGAGAGCATGAGCAGGGGAGCGGCAGGCAAAGGCAGAGGGAGAAGTAGTCTCCGTGCTAAGCAAGGAACCCGACGCAGGACTCGATCCAGGACCCTGGGATCATGACCCAAGCCGAAGGCAGATGCTTAACCGACTGAGCCACCCAGACGCCCCCATTTTAACCATTTTTGTGTGTAAAAGTCAGTGGCGTTCAACTATAATCACAATGTTGTCCAACGGTCCCCACCACTATTTCCACAATTTCTCATCATCCCAGACAGAAACCCTGTAACCATCATGCGTAGCTAATTTTTACATATACATACAGTGTGTAACCCAAACCCAGATGGAGATATAGACGTTTCCAGCTTCCAGCAGGCTCTCTTATGCTCCTCCCAGTTAAAACCCCACTGTTCTGACATCTGTCATCATGGATTAGTTTTGCCTGAAAATTCGTATAACAGGAATTGAACAGTATGTGCTTTTGTGTGTCTGACTTTGGTCTCCCAGCAATGCCCGTGAGGTCTAGCCATTCCTTTCCCTTGGCCACTGGGTTCGTTTGCTGGGGCTGCCAAAGCAAAGTGCCATACACTGGGCAGCTTAAATAATAGGAAATTATCTTCTCACCATTCTGGAGGCTGGAAGCCAAAAATCAAGCTGTCGGCAGGGTTGGTTTCTGTGGACTCTCCCCTTGGCTTGTAGATGGTGGGCTTCTCCCTGTATCTTCACGGGGTCTTCCCTCCATACCTATCTGTGTCTTAATCCCCTCTTCTTATAAGGATACCAGTTACACTGCACTAGGTCTCATCCCAGTGACCTCATTTAACCTAATTACCTCTTTAAAAACCCTCTCTCTAATGACAGTCACGTCCTGGGGTACTGGGAGTTAGGACTTCAACATGTGAATTTTGGGGCATGGGGTCACACAATTCAGCCCCAAACAGCCACGTACCTAGGAGTGGCATCATTCAGTCATCAGTCATAAAGGGGCAAGTGTTAAGTGTTAACAAATATTTCGAGTTGTCCGAAGTAATTGTCCCAACGGCAAGTTCCAGCAGCAGCAGTGTGAGAGTTCTGGGTTCTCTGTACGCTTGACCATACTGGATAGTGTCAGCCCTCACTTCATTTTGGCCATTCTGGTGGGAGAGTAGCAGCCTTTCCTTGTGGTTCCCCAAGCATCTCTTGGACAGTAACTCCACGTCTGATTTGACACTTCCCCTCTAGTTCATATACTATCAGAACATACTTTGTGGTCATGCCTTGGGAGGTCACAAAGATCCCTGTGCTATGCTTTCCTTCACAAATCTGGGAAGTGGGTGTGGATGGAGAAGTTCTGGGTGATGTCAATTTACAGCTTTATATGTTTATGAAATTTCTCAAAACTCCTTAATTTTAGTGTATATTACTTTCCTAAGGAGGTGAGGAGAAAGTCTTATTTAAAAAAAAGGAAGGTGGAAACATCAGGAAACACGTCTGCGTGGGCATTCATGGCAGGAGCTTTGGAGAGGTGAGTCTGGGGTGCAGTGATGAGCCAGTGATGAGCGTGCTTTTTGATTGGTTTCCTCTTTCAAAGAGCTCAGTCATCAGAGAGCATCAGGCTCACCCACATGCTGTTGGGGAAGCTTCTGGAAGAAGACAGAAGAAGACAGAGCCTGACGGTTTGAGACGTGCATGCACACATATGTCTACATGTATGATGGTTTGGATATACACACACACACACATCATTTTCGAATGACGTGTACCAGAAGATTCTCAGCAATCTTCATAGCATTCTTAATGAGATTGGTGGTAGCACCTCGTCAACAACAATAGTAATCATCATCATTATTATTAATTGATATTTAGAGAGATTAAATGACTTACCCACGGTCACACAGCTTGTAAACAGCAGAGTTAGGGGTTTGAGCTCAGATCCACCTGACTTTTATGTGTTGATACCCTACTGACTCCATGATGCATCCAGGCCTTTCCCATGCTTTACCTGCAGGATCTCTAGTGCTCATGATGCTGCAGTAGGGTGGGTGCTATTAAGGCCCATTTTAAGGATGAAGAAACAAAGGCACTTGCCCAAAGTCATGTGGTCAGTTGACAGTGCTAGGATTCAAACCCAGTTAGTACGACTCCCAACTGCGAGATTGCTATTATTATTCATGTTATTTCAAATCTCTATCCAGCTCTGGCACAACGAAAGCTAGCTTTGCACTGCTCTTGAGGGACAGGTCCCTCCAGCACAAAGTTGTCCCTTGCACTGAGCCGAAATTGGCCTCCCTGCAACTTCACCCAATTGCTTCCAGTCCACAGCCCAGCACTTAGTACTTAATTACATCGTGTCTTCTATTATGTACTAATCATCTCTTGTTGTTCCTCCCTTCTCCTCGGCTCTGCTTGCCAGCTCCTCCAGGGCAGATACCAAGTCTTGTAGGCTGAGCACCTTGCAGAGAAGCAGACTAAGAGCTTATTAAATAAGTACTTGTTGATGGAAAGTCCCACCAGACTTCCCCCCTGGGGCCTCATCCCAGGTGTGCTGAAGCCCGCACAACAAGGTCACAAGGGATTTGCCATTTAAATATGCATAGAGTTTGTGTATAATTTGCATACTCCCTCAACAGACTGTACAGTGAACACTCAGTAATTTGCATTTAAAATGATATTGCTCCCCCAAAGTCTATCATTTCTTCATCTCTCTCCTCTTTACTTTCGTCAATACTGCGAGCGGATCAAATCAGGAACCAGGGAGTGGACACCCTACATGTAAAGTGAATAGAGCCTAGGTTGCAGCAAAAAGGGTCAGGATGAAGTCGCCTGGGCCTTGCTTGCCCTCTCAAGGGTAACTGTCACCTGCGTTTGCCAGGGCCTGCGGACACAATTACTCACTCCCACATCATTTCATCCACACCACCTGCAGTGCCCTTACACTGCACATCCTGGTTAGAAACTAGCATTCTTTCCAATGCAAGTGATGGAAACCCTCCTCCAAACAGTTTCAGCAAAGAAAGGCAGTTTGAATTCATTGGCTTCTGTAAGTAAACGGTCTGGGGGCTTCAGACATGGCTGGATCTAGGGGCCGAAGTGATGCCATCCCAAGTTCTTCAGAGTCCCTCTTCCCTTTTCCCCACTCTGCTTCCAGCCCCAGTGGAAAGAGCTTCACTTGCCCAACAGATGAAGTCAAAATCTCAAGACAGCACCTCATTGGTCTGACGCAGGTCACCTGACCATCCTTAAACCAATCACCAGGGTTGGAGGAAAATTGATTGGCTAGAGGTTGTGTGAGCTCCCCCTACCCACCGCTCCCAATCAGGTGGAGACTGGGAGAGAAGGAGTTTTCCAAAGCACAGCTAGGTGCTTTCATTAGACAAAGCACAAACATACCCACAGATGCCCACCTATGGCAGGTCCTGTATACATTCGTCTTTATCTCTCTTGCTAGCCTGGGGGCTCCTGGAGGGCAGGACGAAGGCGGGAGACTCCTCGCGGCACTGAATGTGTAAAGGGGAAGGAAAAAGAAAGCTTCAAGACACCAGAGAGCCCTTCCTTTCCCAACTGTGTATTGAGTGACGGTTATTGGGATGATAACGGACGAACAGACATGGTGGCTGCCCACCATGGGGCTTACAGTCTTGCTGGTGAGGAATACATGCCGGTGACTTTAATAGAGAGCCGTGTGCATTATGCTAGACCCATGAACAGAGACTGTTGTTTGTAGCCTAGAATACCCAAGATGATAGAAGGATAAGAACAGTAATACCTTATATCCTCCGCGTAAAGCTCTTTTTACACCTTCACGACAACCTCTAGGACAGTAGGCAGTAGACGCAGTGCTCCCCCCTCTGCAGGTGTGGAAAGGGGACGCTGAAGGGAGCCATACCTACACCGTGCCAACAACACTATGCACTTCCACATCAATGACCCTATTCTCGTTAGCCTCCCCGACAGCCTTCCGAGGGGTGATCTCATTTTATAGATGAGGAAACAGCATCTCAGAGGTGAAGAAACTGCCCCACTACCTAGTGACACAAATGGGATGCCCAAGGAAGTGACTTAGGGACTAGGTCAAGACTCACACCCTCCCCACCCCGCCCAGCTCAAGTGGCTCCTAGTCCAGTGCTCGTTCCTCAGCCCCACTGGGGCCCCCCGGCCCTCAAGCCGGGCCCCTCAGTGGAGGTCACTCTGATAGGTCATGAAGTAATGACTCTCCCAACTGGGCAAATAGCTATGGGCGGCAGCCCTGTCCTGGAGGGAGGAACAAGATGTCCTTGCCGCTCTTCTTGCCAGAGCCTTGAAGCCCTGCTCCAGAAATGCCAACCTCCTTTTCCCGGGGAGGTACTTCTGTCCCCTGCATCACTCATTGCTTACCCTGTCCCAGAAGCTGGGCAGTGATGGGAGCAGTGGCAAGCAGCCAGCCCCACCAGGGCTTGGCTGGGTGTGCGTGGCAGCCGAGATCTGGCCTATTTTGCTCATGTGATGAGCAAAGGCCTGCTTGCTCTCCTGCTGGCATGTTGTGAGAGAAAGGGAGGGTCAGGAATGACACCAACAGTCTTTGTCTGAACAACTATGAGTTGCCCTTCACTAAGAAGAGGAGACACTGGCCAGAGCAAATTTCTGAGCAGGGGTAGGGTGGGGGAGGGCATCAAAATTTTGCTCTTGTACCTGTTAAGTGAAAGAGGCTCGTTGGCCACCCAAGAGGAGACATTTTGGGGCAACTGGATCTGGAAAGGGGAAGGGGCTGGAGCTGTCACTCTGGAGCATTCCAGCCTTAGAGGACAGAAGGTTGCAGCTGGAAAAGACCGAAAAGCCACCCACGGTTGGCCGGTGGGACGATAACCAAGGAAGGGGCCATGGAGGCCAAGTGGAAAAGGTGTTTCAAGAAGGGGGCGACTCACTGCGTCGAACGCTGCTGCTTAATTGGGTTAAACGGGGACCGAGCATTTTCCTTGGTTTTAGCATGTTATGTGTCACTGTGACCTTGGCAGGTGGGGCTTATTGGGGAACTGGGGAAAAAAGCAGGAGAGAACTGGAAGAACACAAGCAGAGACCATTTCTTTTGACGTGTTTGCAGGAAAAGCAAAGCAAAGCAATGGGCCAGTGCCTGGACAGACCAGGGATGATTTTTCTCCAGGTGACATCCGGCAGCCTGTGTGCTCTCTGATGGGAAAGACACAGCTGAGGGGGACAATTTATGATGCAAGGCAAAAAAAAGTGGGGCAATTGCAAGAATAGTGCCCTTGAGCAGGCAGGAGGGGAATGGATTCAGTGGACACACAGGGCGATAGGCGTCCAGACCTGCGTTCTCTGCTCTGCCAGGCGGCCTCTCTCCCCGCCATGCTGCATTCTCGACTTCTCTCCCCACAACCGCTCCAGACTTGCTGCCAAATGCTTGGGTTGGAGAGAACAAAGCCTTAGGATGGAACGGATGCTATTTCTGCTAGCGATAACCATGAATTAGAGGGAAGAGAGAAACAGGAAGTGACAGGAGACTTTGTCTGAGCGGCTGAATTTAGGTGTGTGTGCTGTGAGCATGCTTGTGAAATCACCTTGCTGGAGATGTTGTCAAGGCTGGAGGCAGTTTCAAAAGGAACTTGAGACAAAAGTAACAAACGCTACCAAAATATAAGCGGCAAAGTGATCTGAGATGTTTACAAATGATGCAGCATTTACATGTCTCTCCAACTTAAGAACAGTTGACATTGAATAGGTTCTTTTCAAGGTCATTGATGCAACAGATGTAAAGCCAGGTCTGGGCAAGGCCCTGGAGGCAGAGGGAAGAGAGGGCCCTTGTCCTCAGGCAGTTGCAAGCCCAGGAGGCTTTCAGTTAACAAACTAGGCAGCCTGTGTTGTTTAGAGAGAGTTACAGATGCATAGGGCAGGGGTGGGTAACCCAGGTAAGGTGGAAATAGGCAAGGCTTAGACAAGTGTCAGGGAGGCGTGGACTCTAGGCTGGGAAGCATAAGGACAAGTGTGTTCCTGAAACAGGGAACAGCATGTGCAAAACGTTTGTGGTGTGAAGTACCAGGGCCCAATCAGGAAACATGAAATCACTCTGGATGGCTGGAGTGGGGACTTTATCCAGAGTACCATGAGGATGCACTACAAGATTTTAATTGGGGAGCAATGGGGATGAGCATGTTTAGAATTCAGAAGAAGTATAAAAGCAGTGGTCTGGTTCCAAGACTCTCCTCCATGAATGAATAGGCTAGCCTGTGTATCCTGTGGCAGAGTGGAGTTATAGTACGATCCAGGGGACAGATGTGGGAAGGAGGAGGAGGGGTTTTCTGTTTCACGACCCTGCACCAAGCCCAGGTCTTGTGCACAAATATGAACCGTGCTTCAAACTAAGATTTAAAGTTAAGAACTAGGGTGTCTGGGTTGTTCAGTTGGGGCTGATCTGCACATGCCCTAAAAATGCATGCATGCAGGTGAGCATCCAACAAGACAATCACAGAATGAGAACATTGTTCTCTTTTCTCTTGGCTTGCAATCATTTCAAATGCTTCAAAGAGAAGTGCTCAGTTCGGTGCCAATCGATTCTCTTCTTCTTCCAAGTTTTTTTTTTTTTTTCCCCCAGTTGCCTATGGTACTACATACATGGTACCACACGGTGTATGAGTCCATTGATGTGAAATGTCCAGAAAAGGCAAAGCTAAGGAAGCAGATCAGTGATTGCCTGGAGCCCGGGAAGAAAAGGGGAGGGACTGAAATGGTCATGGTGTTTCTTTCTGGGGGACTCGGAAAGATCTAAAAGTAGGTTGTGGTGATGGTTGCATGACTCCATAGATATACCAGAAATCATTGACTAGCGCGCTTGAAGCAAGTTAATTTTACGGTAGGTAAATTAGACTTCAACAAAACTGTTTAAAAACTGGGAGAGTGTGTGTGAAGTTCTGGAGTTTTGGAGGCAGGGGGCCATAGCTGTAGGATGGTTTTCAAACTGTGCCCCTCACAGCTGCCCACGTTGAAGGAGAACACAGGAGAATGTGGCCAAGTGGGGCTGGCTCAGCACCGTTCTGATCCTTCCTTACTTGTTTTATAAATAGTTCACTTAGAAACATTGCTAGAAATGAACAAAGCTCCCACCAGAGAGAAGGCTGGTTCGCCCTGCCCAGCACTGGCGGATGGCATAAACCGTGGCGTGGGGCCATTTCAAGTCTAGGTCTCATGGTTTATTTATGAAGGTGACTCATGTCTTATTTATGATAAAAAGAAGGTCAACATGTAAACATCTTTGAACAAAACTTCCATGGGCACAGGGCAAGTGAGCCTATGGAACTTGGTTTTATTTGCATGGTGTGCATTGGTCATTTCTACAATGTCAGGACGGTGGCAGAGAAGGACCCTAACCCATCTGTAGATTGCAGAGTGTCCGATTTGGACTTGAGTCAACAATTTCATTGGAGGATGAGGTCCCTAAGCTAAAAATGCCGGAGAACCCCGGGGCTAGAAGAGGCAGGGCAGACACCACCATCACTGAGTTTGGTTGGGTTTTCTACACTTCTGCAAATTGTAGTAATTACCATTTGTGATTTCCTTTATGGATAAGCAAATGAGGACTCTGAAAGACAGCTGAGCGAATGACGGGGTAGGCCAGCCTCCCTCATGGAAATTCCATCTGCACGAGGCCAGCCCCCAGTGCAGATGGAGGGAACGGATGGGGGGGGGAACTCGTCCCAGCTGTGAGTCCAGCCACCTCTGCGTGCGGGGCCCCGGGCTGTTCCGCACGGCTTCTTGTCACTCAAGTGTAGCCTTTTCATGGGCCTCCTAGGAGAAAACTCAGCTAAAACCACAGCAATCCTTTTAAAACAAGTAAATGAAACCGCACTGCTCAAGTTCCTCTGGAGGCTTCCCCTTGTTAAGAATAAAACCCACAGAATAAATAGGGTACGGTATGGTTCTCCACAATCTCAGCCTGCACAGTCCACATGGGACAACGGAGCACTCACCATATGGCTAGTCTACATTCAGATACACCGTTTTTTTTTTAAATTTTTAAAATTTTATTATGTTATGTTA
This sequence comes from Callorhinus ursinus, assembly GCF_003265705.2. Classification (NCBI taxonomy): domain Eukaryota; kingdom Metazoa; phylum Chordata; class Mammalia; order Carnivora; family Otariidae; genus Callorhinus; species Callorhinus ursinus. The sequence continues at coordinate 8,193,769 of NW_027397075.1, read as the reverse complement.
ATCACCATACATTAAATCATTAGTTTTTGATGTAGTGTTCCAGATACACCATCTTTGAAGGATGTGGAGAGAATACGGGAAAAAAATGTGAAAGAGCTCATTAATACTTTTAAACATTATTACTATTGAAATAAAAATATGTTTACTCTATTGGCTTAAATAAAATAGAGGAAGATTAATTTTCCCCTTTAAAAAAATGTGGCTTCCGGAAAATTTAAAACTGCGTTCGTGAGCATATTGTGTTTCTATTCGGCAGCGCTGATCTAGTCCCTGCTCATTCCCTAAGAGTTGCTCTGGCCCCTCATTTCTCCTTGAACAAGACAGCCATACTCTGGGCTTCTGCACCTGCTCTTCACTAACGGTGGAGAGCACTTCGTTTAGACAGCGAAGCACATGGCTCCCCCCTTTGCCTCATCCAGGTCTGTGTTCAAATGTAACCTTATCAGAGAAGGCTTCCCAGACTAGACTTTCTAGAGAAGAAGCCAAATCACACCCAATGACCTTTCTTTTTGGCTTTATTACTATCTTCATAGTACACACCATCGATGTTACACGATACATCCATTTGTCTGTTTATTTCTGTCTCTCCTGCCAGAACGTACATTTTAAATGGAAGGGGCTTTGTTTGATTCACCACTGGATCTTCCGGCGCCTGGTACAGGTAGGTGAGCTGCCTGCTCATGCAGAGCTCGACCTCAGACGGCGTAATAAGGTGGAATAAGCAGACTTCTTCACTGCATTATGGTAAGTACTATAAGGAAGAGGTGTAGCCTGCTAAAGGATGCTAAAGGATGCTAAAGGATGCTCTTCTTGTTCGTCTACCGGCCATCCATTCCCCGTCTTCTTTAGCCACAGAATCTCACTGTTCCCCAGGTATCCAGGCCTCCCCTGCAGCCAACCGACTCATGAGGAGATCCCATCCCAACACGGGCCTGATTCTCCTTGCCAGTGATTGGTTCAGGAGTGGACACGTGACCCAACACTGGCCAACGAGGATGGGAGGGCTTACTGAGGGGACTCTGGGAAAATTGTATTCTTTTCTCAAAGAAGAGCTGGTCTTTCTTTTGCTTCTGAGCGTTGTCATGTCTGGGTGTGATGCCTGGAACTTCTGCAGCTACCTTGTGACGGCCGGAGTTTGAAGCCAGCGCGGAAGATTGGTTGTGTGGAGGGAGAAGCATCTGGGTCTCTGAGAAGGTCACTGAGCTGATGCACTGACCCACCATGAAGCCTGTATTAACGTTTGGATTCTCCGTGAGACATTATGCATATCCAAATGCTTAAGCAATGTTGAGTGACGATTTTGGCAACATGTAGCTAAAAGTTGCCTCACCCTGCTCTGTGACCTAGTTTTTCAGGGTGTTGAGGAAGGCTTTGGTCTTCCATCATGTTCTCCAAGAGGTAGACCCTAAATTGGAGACTTCCATGCAGGAAATTTATCAGGGAATGCCCGTGGGATCAGCACCTGTTGGGGAGTGAGGGAAATGGAGTAAGTCAAAGGTCGTGAACTATGATGCATTAGCAACAACGAAACTCTGAAGCTGGGATGGCCCCAAGAGTTGTACATCCTTGAGACGAAGTGGTCGGGGTGCTGTACAGCCATGTGAACAATCAGTGGATGTGGATTGGCCCCAGAAAGGTAGGGTGACTTTGGGTGGGGCTGTTCCCTTTGGTTGAAGGCGTTTCTTGGAGAGAAACACGGGTGGAATGATCAGCCACTGACATCCTAGTAGCGGGAGGTGAGTCTGGGTTGCCTACCACAGCAGTGATGACAGCCCACTGGAGGAAGTGGTATCTAAGCTACCATCTAGGTAAGTAAGAGTGATCCAAGTGGAGGGGTGGGAAAATGGGGGCCATCCAAAGAATAAACAATAGTATCTGAAAATCCTGGATATAACAGAGAGCATGGTGCATTCTGGGAATGGAGAGGTGACCCTTTTCCTCCTCTCCTGGTCAGCTCCAGTTGGGTTTTCTGTCACTTGAACCCAATGAGTCCTGCTTGGCACATACAGGTTCTAGGTGGTGGAGCCAAGATTTGAAATCTGGTTCTCAGTGACTCGAGAGTCCGTGAGCTTACTCAATACGTTACATTGTCCCTCCAGTTAAACATTTCCCTGCATCTGAGTCACCTGAAGTGTCTCTAGGCAAGGCCTTCGCATGGCCACACTTTCAAAATAAGGTGAGATGAGTCACTGCCAATATATTGAATCCTACATTTTTTTGTTCCACATGTTTGCAAAGTAGCTTTTATTCCATCTCTTCTAAATTTAATTTCTGTTTGTGAGCCTTTCTTTGTCCTACCCCTGTGCAGCGGGAGTCATGGGAAGGAAGGGCCATGGAAAAAGCTAGAAGGTCAGGCACTCCGTCATAGCCGGAGTCCCATAAACGAATCCTAAGGATGGAAAGAGATTATTTCATTCACAGTAAATCAGTCACTTGCAGGCAGGGCTTTTGTCACTGCTGAAGGCCAAATGTGTTTCTGGAGTGAGTTCATCAAGTAAAAGTAGCATCTAGAGAGCAATCAACATAATGTTGAGGGAAGCAAACATCCTGGCTCCAGCTGTAGAATTTCCGGTGGACTCATTAGCTGAGCACTTGCCCTCAAAGCAGCCACACTCCCAGGTCAAAAGAAATCAGGTTATGACCAGAGAAAGAATATGCTCATCTCTTCAGTGCAAACTGTGATCCAGTATGTCCCTAACTCTAGACTTTTGTACGTGCTGCTCCATCTAGAATGCCTGTCCCCTATGCTTAGAAAACTCCTAGTCATCCTTCAAGACCCAGCCTGTGAAACATTCCCCATTGCTCCCAACGATAAGTCAGTTGTTCTCTCCTTGGAGCCTCCTCAACAATTTGCACAGACCCTTTGTACAGCATTTTCCCTTGGTACATGAGACAGCATATGGTAGCTCTTAGTCTGAGTCTCTGATTCCCCTCTAGACTATAAACTCTTATAGGGGAGGGACAAGGGCCTTTTGTCTCTATGATCCCAAGGTTGCTAAATACAGGATTTGTTCTCAGTAAGGGCTGGAAGGATGAATAAATGGCTGGATGAGTCTGCGACAGAGGAAGTAGGTGTGACAGCGCATAAATGAGGGTGCGTTGCCCTAATGGTGAGTGAGCGAGACCAGGAGTGAGTGGTGGTGTGTGTGTAAATGACAGCCTGTGTTGAACACTGAGGAGGCGAAGGAGGAGTCAGGGGATGAAGGAAGGTCTCTGAGTGAGCACCAGACTATGGAAGTCAGTCTTTACTTATGACCTTTCCATGGTTTGATTCCTTTGCCACCAGACTGGGGCACTCCCTGTAACCACCAATCACCAAGTCACTGAGCATAATTAAGGCAAAACCAGTTATTTTGTCTAAGGACTGGAAGAGTCTGCTTCCAGTGGTAAAGCAGGAGGCACGGAGGCATGTCAAAGTAGGAGCTATTGTGGTTGGAGAAAAGCAAGAACCCTGAGTGGGTTGAGATGATAGAAAATCTGGAAATGGCTCCCAAAGTCCCTCAAGGTAAAGGTAGGTACACCGATACTCCTGGATCCATAAATGCTTAAATTTTCTGGTTTTTTTGAGGCGGGTCTTTGGCAACAGGGCAAATTCTATGGGTCTTCTCATTAAGTACATATAATTACACCCAAACACACACACACACACACACACACACACACGTGCACACGTGCTCACAGTCATGTATGTGATTTTATACAGTTAATGGTGCTCCTCAAACCCAGCTACATGACACACAGACCCTGACTTGGGGATTACACATGTCTGTTTTAGCTTCCTCTGGATTATGAGGATGCATCACAGAGCCTAACACATAATAGAAGGCAACACACATTTCTACTGAATTGGGTTGAATTGAAATTACCTAACTTGAGACGCAGGGTGTGGACAGCTGGCCTTCACAGCCTCACATACCTCAGGCATCCCCGAACTGCACACAGTGTGGCCCCGGGAACTGGCTCTACACTGATAAAATAATCTTTCCGGACACTTTCCATCTTCAACCCTCACCAGGACATGCGAGTCTTTCCTTCCAAAAAGCCTCTTAGGGGAAAATATGAGAGTGTAAAATATGATTCACATCTGGCTGAGCAAACAGAGCTCCATGTTGGAACAAGCTAATTAACGGTGATGCCAAGCCCTTGGCCTTGTTTCTTCAGTGCCATATGCTATGCAAATAACACCCAGGCCTCCACTCTGGGCAGGACTCACGAAGCCCCAATCAAGAGAGGGCAGCCCAGATCAGTGAAAAAAGTAACGGCTGCAGTGGAATGAAATGAGAATCCAATTTACCCTGAACCTGACCCTTAATGAAGAGTGTTTAATTTCATCAATACAGTTTAGAGATTCTTTCTGTTCAGAAGGATTTATACAAGGGCGAGATGAATAACTGTCAAGTCACCGGGGCGGCAGAATGGCAGAGATTGAAAATGACAGTAATGCGTCGTTTGGCCAGGGTGTGGGAAATAGGCATTTCGCATGCTGTTGGAAGGAGTGTGAAATAAGCAGATATTGTGGAGAGCTGTTTAGTAAGATCTGTTAAGATGGAAAGAGAAAAGAGTATCTATCCTTTGATATAGGCATCCCAATATTAAGATGTTCTCCTACAAATGTCCTCCTACCTCTGCACGATGAAGATGTTCACTGTTTCCAATAGCCCAGACCAGAAGCAACCTAAGTGTCCAGCCACAGGGGATTGGCTAAATAGCTCATCCTGACAATGGCACACGCTATGGAATTTGGGAAGGAGAAAAATAGCCCAAATGAAGAGAAATGTTCATGATATTTCTTTCAGTGGATTAAAAAAAACAGGTGCCACAGAATTCTTAGAGTATACTTCTAATTACTAAAACAGGGATATGTATAGACTGGAATTGTCTTAGGAAGGCTACACACACACACACACACACACACACACACACACACACTTTTCATAATGATTACTTCTAGAGAGAACTGGGGGTCAGGGACGGAATTTATACTTCATTTTCATGGTACATGCTTTGTCCTGTTTGAATTTTTACTATGTGCATATGTTGCCTTTTTTAAAAAAAAGATCTTATTTACTTATTTGACAGAGAGAGAGAGAACAAGCAGGGGGAGTGGCAGGCAGAGGAGAGGGAGAAGCAGGCTTCCCGCAGAGCAGGGAGCTGGATGCGGAGCTCGAGCCCAGGACCCTCAGATCACGACCTGAGCCGAAGGCAGACGCTTAACCTACTGAGCCACTCAGGCGCCCTGTGCATGTATTGCTTTTATCCACTAAAATTTTGTTTTTGGGATAAGGAATTCATTTTAAAAACAAACACTGATTTCTTATAGCCATTTGTTCATTCATTCCATTCAACACTGACTGAACACTGCTGGGGGCTGAGATTTCAAAAAAAAAAATGTGACCCAGTATTCATCCACTGAAAGTGTGGAGCGCAATGATATGCCTTTTAAAATGCTCCCTGGATGTCGCCACCATATGGCAGGCCTGGTGTGTCCCCAAGTTTGTTTCGGGAAGAATGGAGGAGGGCAAAGCTGGTGACGTTCTCTGAGCATTTGCTGGTGTCCAGGTTCTGCACAGGGGATGCTGTTTACTGCCTCACACACCCTGCTCTTGTCTTCACCGAACCCCTAGCACCCAAGGCAGCGCCTGCATCTGATTGGGCTTTTCCATAAAGAGATGAATAAATTTAGATGCACTGTCCCTCTAGGAAGAGGGAACAAGTAGCCTGTGGGAGGGCAGATTCCTGGCTAAGCCCGAGGCTCAGCATTCCCATTGAGCTCAGGTCGTGATCTCAGGGTTGTGATATTGAATGCTGCATTTGACTCCGTGCTGGGTGTGGAGACTGCTTGGGATTCTCTCTCTCCCTCTCCCTCTCCCCCTCTTGCTCGTGCTCTCTCTCTCTCAAATAAATGAATAAATCTTAAAAAAAAGCATATTGTTCGAGAAATCACAATAGACCCTTTCTCTCTTTAAGGAAGGCTTTACCCCCCTCCGGTCTTAGTGCTCGCTCAGTGTGGCTGTGTTTGTTGCTCGTAGACACAGGGGACCATGGGAGATGTTGAGGTTCACTTTTCCCATCAGCTACTAGGAAGCTCAGCGTCCAGCTGTGTTGTCTGTTTCTAGCCGTTTCCATTTTGTCTATGTAGCTGGCTCTCTGACTTTTCTACGACTTTACATGGCCTTTTCCTTAAACTTGTTTTATCTTGTGTTAAGTGAACCCTACGAAGACCTTCTGGAACAAGGCAGGTATATTTGTTTCCCAGGGCTGCTGTAACAAATAGCCACTAACTGGGTGGCTTTGAACAATACAAATCTATTCTCTCACCATTCTGGAGGCCAGAAGTCCAACGTGAAGGTGTTGGCAGGGATGGTTCATTCTGGAGATTCCAAGGGGGAATCTGTTCCCTGCGCTCTCCTGGCTTCTGGTGGCTGCCGGTGATCCCCGATGGTCCTTGGCTTGTAGACTCATGACCTTGGTCTCAGTCTCCCCATCTGCAAAATGGGGAGAGTAGACAGGATGTCCCAGAATCTTCTGGTTCTAAAGTTCAGTGGCTTCCACAAAGACGGAGGGCTAGCTGACCATCACTAGATTTTGTGGATTCACGTCCGGAATATGGTTCGGAAGGCAGAGTGGGGAGGACTGTCTGGGCCAGATTCTGGGCGGCGACCACAGCAAGGCAACCTGGTGGCCAAGGAATGTGGGTCAAGGTAAGCAGAGTGAGGGGAGAGACAGCACAATGATCATACAGGGCAATATCTTGCAGTTTCCCCAAGGGTGTGCTGTGCCAGATGGAGTCCCAGAGCAGAGCAGAGTATAAAATCCTGGGGCCGGGGTGCTGTCTGCCGTGTTCCCAGCTGCGTGTCTCTCGCATAAAGCTGGATTTCAAAGGGTATCTGCTGACTGACTGGCTGGGGAGGTTGCACAGATCTGGCTCAAATCCTGCTCCGCCTCTTGGAGAGATGGCCTCTCCAGCCTCGGGAGACACGTCTAGAAAATGGGTACCACGGTGGCTGGCTGGCAGGACTGCTGAAGCTGCGCATCTAGGATTTGGCGGCTGGGAGTCTAGGCTCCGAGGAGGGATGGTCTGCGTTCCAACACTACCTCTCGTGCTTATCGGCTGTTAGATTTTAAGCAAGACCCCTGTACTTTGTGTGCCTTGGTTTCCTTATCTAGAAGAAGATGATGCCACACCCCTGAGGATGAAATGAGATGTGAGCGTGGTGTGCTCAGCCCAGGGCCTGGCACCCTGTACGTGCTCAGGGATGCTCTTCTGTTCTTTAATTTCCCTGCAGGGGTATGGGCTGTGGGTGCAGGGGAGGCTTCTGTGACAGCACCAACTTGGTGGAAGCAGAGGGAGACTTGTCCTCCCCTGGCCCCCAGACCCCAGCTGACTCAGGATCCCCACTCACAGCCAGTAACTCTCTTGCTGGATGGGGAGGCTGGGGCAACACCCTTTTAATAAAAACCGAGAAAAGAAAGGATTTTTTTCTTAGATGGGCTCGCTTGCTGAAGAACCCTCAGAAACCCATTAACTCCAGTATTACTGAACATCTGAATGCAATTTGCAAGCTATAATAACATCTCTCTAGTTAGCAAATGTTTATGCCTCTCTATAATTTTCTTTTCCATATGAAAATAGACCTGTCATACCAACGTGGTCGGCCAGCTGCCTCTATAATATCGTTAATAAGCAGGAAGGATCATCCGTTCTGCTGTCTGATGGGCTTGGGATGCATTTCTGTTCTGGAGGGGCCTCGGGCAGGGACGGGTCTGCAGCTCTGGGGGCTACTGCACACGGGTCACTCAATAGGTAGAAAACATGGGACCCTGGGAGAAAAGGATTTAGGAGCCCAAGGTCTGGTCCTGGCTGGCAGGGGAAAGTGGCATGAACATGTTTAAAGCCTCTACTTTGTGCTGAGCATGAGACCAGGCTTTTATATATTTCAATAACACCCCAAGTTGGGTGTGTGTAGTCCCTCATGAGACTTCCTACAAATCCAGATTCCTGGGCCTCACCCCAGACTTGCTGAGTTAAAGACCATGTGGGTGGTCCCTGGGCATCTGCATTTTAAAAATGTTTCTCTGACCACCTGGTGGTTTTTATGCATTTCAGAGTATGAAGGTGGCTGAATTCTTACAGCCCAGGGGAAAGGTTCCTTTTATACAACAGGTAGGGATCATGGAAGCTTCCCCTAAACGTTGACTTCCCTTCGAATAAGTGGATAATTTAGATCCCCAAAGCAGCCTCCTAACTGAGTTGTCTGATGTATCAGTTCAGCAAAATGGAGCACCTACAAAGGGCACTGGTGCTGGGGCCGGAATACAAAAAGACATCGCCCTTGCCCATATGGAGCTTGCCCTCTGCTGGGAGAGCCGGGCACAAGAGCAGATAATTCCCACAAAGTACAAACTGAGCAGTGAATGCCCGAGGAGGAGGGGCGCTGATCCGGTCTTGGGGGCCAGGGAAGGCCACCCAGAGGGAGTGACAACTAAGTTGACGAGAAGGACAAGCAGAAGTTTGCCAAGGGGAAGGGCGGGCATGCCAGGTGGGAGAAACGCCATGTGACTGGGTCCCCCGGGCTGGAAGGAGCTTGGAAGGTCAGAGGGACGGCAAACTTTCTGCATGGCTGGCATGTGGAGTAAGAGACAGAAAATGATGAAAAATGAGCTTGGGCTGGAGAGGGAGTTTGGGTGCCACGTTGAGGAGCTCAAACCCTACCCTGAGGGCAGTGGGGAGCCCTCAGAGGGCCTTGGTGAGGGTACAGCAGGTCAGGTGCATGGGTCACAAGAATGACCGTGTCCGTTCTGTGAGACATGACTGTAGGGGGCAGACCCCACCTCTGGGCAACCAGCTGGGGGGCTGTTGCCACTGTCCTGATGAAAGATGAGGGGGACCCGGGCCACAGTACTAGCGGTGGAGTGGAGACTTGTATACAGGCTCAGGCCACACTAACGGGGGCAAAAGTCCCTGTGTTGGGTGCGTTGACTGGACACCAGACGATATGGGAAAATCATCAGGAAGCTGAATGGCCAAATAAGCCCCCTCCCCAAGGCAATGACTATGACCTCTATTACTTTAGAAGTTCTGATTTTTTTTTTTTTTCATTTAACATGGTGTCACATGCATTTCCCACAGCATGGTAAACTTTTCGTAAATGTTCTGGAGACCAGCTGGGCAGCGAGTGTTCTATTGTGTGGATGCGCTACAGTTTTCAAAAACAGCCTCGTGGAGGCATACCTGATGTGTGCAGAACGGGACACAGTTAGTGTGTACAATGGGATGAGTTTGGACACATGCAAACACCGTTTTTGTAGCAAGAACACTTAACATAAGATCGACCCTATTACACACACACACACACACACACACACACATTTTATGTGACAGAGAGAGACACAGCGAGAGCAGGAACACAAGCAGGGGGAGCGGGAGAGGGAGAAGCGGGCTTCCCGCGGAGAAGGGAGCCCGATGCGGGGCTCGATCCCAGGACCCTGGGATGAGGACCTGAGCCGAAGGCAGACGCCTAACGACTGAGCCACCCAGGTGCCCCCCTATTACATATTTTTAAGTGTTGCCAACTATAGGTACTGTGTTGTATGGCAGATCTCTGGAACGTTCATCTGGCATAACTGGAATTTCATACCCAACGAGCAACAGTCCTCTGCTTCCTCCACTCTTGGAAACCACCAGTGGACTCTCTGCTTCTGTGAGTCTATTTTAGGCCCCTTATGTAAGTGGGATCATGTAGTATTTGTCCTTCTGTGTCTGGCTTATTTCACTTAGAATAATGTCCCCTAGGTTCATCCATGTTGTCAAAAATGGCAGCATTTCCTTCCTTTTAAAGGCTAAATAGTATTCCATTGTGTGTGTGTGTGGGGGGTATATGTATATATATGTATCTATCTCTCTATACACACATTTTCTTTATCCATTTATTTATCAATAAATATTTGTGTTATTTCCATTTACCACCATAATTTATTTAAACAACCCTTATTGCCAGACACTGAGGTTGTTCACATAGTATGTTTTACTGTTATAAAAAAATGCTAGTTATTATATTGTGACTGAAATCTTTTCCCATATCTTAGACTCTTTCTGAGCATCCTTATTAGACTATTAGAGGTGTGTTTCCTGGAGAAGGGAGCCTGAAGGGGGGGCCTTAGCGCTGGTTTTGTTGGAGGGCAGGTTCTCAAGGCAATGACCTCCGAGCAGCTTTCCTCACTGTCAGTTCTCTGGGTCTGTTCAGACTTTGAGTGCAGGGCAGCTTCCCACGCTGACCCTGACCTGGGGCTCCTGGCAGGTCATTCTAGCCAGTCTTCCTCTGGCCGGCAGCTCCTACCATGGCCCAGGGGAAGCACCAATGGAGCTGAGCCTTTCTAGGACTCCAAGCAGCAGAGTGGTTGAGAACATTCTGTATAGTCAGTGAAACATGGATCTGGATCCACCTACTGAGCTGTGTAACCTGGGTCAGGCTATTTAGCTTCCCTGCCTCAGTTTCTTCATCTGTGAAATGGCCATAATGAGAGGACTTAAGGTTATTGGGTTATAACAAGGAACAGGAGCACGTAAAGAGCCTGGCTGGCGCGCCTGGGTGGTGCTGTCCGCTGGGCATCTGACTCTTGATTTCAGCTCAGGTCATGATCTCAGGGTCGTGGGATGGAGCTCTGCGTCGGGCTCCACGCTCAGCAGGGAGTCTGCTTAAGGATTCTCTCCCTCTGCCATTCCCCCCACTTGCCTGCACGCTCTCTCCCTCTAATAAACAAATAAGTCTTTAAAAAAAAAAAAGCCTGGCTGATCTCAGGCAACCCCCTTATATTAGCTCCTATTACCATTTTTCCGGTCGCGATACCTCCAGGGCTAAGCAGTAAGTCATTATAGTGATCTATTTAAGTGCATAGACTCTGGGGTTCAAGGATGGGACCCCCGTTGCTAGCTCTGTGACCTCGGGCAAACTTTCTGAGCCTCAGTTTCCTCATTAATAAAACGGAGATGATAATGCACCGTATTAAGGAGTGGTTGTGAATTCTGGAATCGGTTAATGTACATGCCGAGTTTGGAGGGCCTGCCGCACACAGTGAGAGCTGGAGTCGTGTTAGCTACAAAGAACGGGCCTCCCTTCCAGCTGACCTGAGTATTGTCTCCGTGTCAACTGCTCCTCGTTGGGTGCCTGCTACCTGTCAGGACGCTCACACGCGCTGCTCACACCCCCTACGACAAGGAGCCCGGGCAGCAATTATGATTCCTCCGACTTCACGGATGGGGAAGGCAGGTTCAAGGTGATGACCTGACCGACCCCGACATACTGCTTTCAGAGGGAGGAGGTCTGTCTCTCTGCACACCCTGTGTCCTTCCTGTGACATCACGCGTCCTGCTTCTGAGGATTTTTTGACCGCTAACGATGAAGCGACGTGGAGAGCTGCCAGGAAAATGGTGTCCTTGAAGCCGTGATGAAAAATGATCACTTTTCACTCTCCAAAGAGCTGGGATTCTAATTAAATTACCAGCTCCCTTTGCCCAAGGCTGGTCCAGAGAACACCTGCTTAATGAAGGACCGACCCTCTCTGCCGGAGGGTCAATGAGAGGCTGGGAATGGGTTGTATCTTTTTTTTGAATTGGTGCCAATGGTCTGATTTGCTGTCATGGGCCTCCTCATAAACAAACCGGTTGACTTAATCGCCCGTGAGGTTGCCAGGCCTGGGAGAAGGGGGGGAAATAACAAAATGGTCCCTATATTCTGTAAAGAAAGAGTTGAGCTCCTTAGCATGGCTTTCAGGGTGCTGGCAGCAAGAGGGATAAAAGTAGGTAAAAACAAGGGAAAATGAGAAGGGGACAGGGAGAGAGGCACGTGGTGACATTGCTGAAGCTAGTTCGAGTTTTTTTTTTTTTTTTTTCCCAAATTTGCTACCGAAAAATCCCAGATGAAGTTGTCAATGTGGTAAATAGCACCAGAAGAGTTCTGCAGCAACAGGACTGGGTCGGAGACGCGTTTTTGTAATTCATGACATGAAAGCAGCCTCCTCAGCACCAGGTGTTCTGACGAACCGAGGCTCAATATTAAGCAGAGGTCTGGATAAAGATTCAGGTCAGCAGGCGCCACGCAAAGAGGACAGCTTTGGAGTTAGGCAGGCGGGTTACATCCCAGCTCTATGGCTGCCCAGCTGTCTGACATCGGGCAAGTGCTTATTTACATTCTCTTCTTTATAAACTGCAGCTATTCAGACCAATCCTTCCAGGTTGTTCTGATAATGGCACTAGTTAAGGCAAACAATGCCCAAGGCACACAGCAGGTGCCTAATAAATGTTCGTAGAGACCCAGGGATATGTGGGGTGGTGGTGGGGGTCCCCAGTTCTAATTTTTAAACGTGGGAAGGGGACCAGAAATTCTCTAAAAGCCCGGATGCTTCTGTCTCTACAAATTTCAAGACTCCAGAGCCTCCTCTGCCAAGGAGTTTATGAAATATTTGTGCTAAACGGAAAGTCGATTTCCCTTCTCCACCCACGTCTGCCAGGCTGAGGCCCGGTCCTGAAAGGCATGCTAGGGAATGGCTCCTGCTTCCAAAGGCAACAAGAAACATGCCTGATCAGAAGGGGAGCCTCCCAGGTTGGTTGTTACCCATCCCTCGGGTCCCAGCTCACTCATCACTTCTTCAAAGTGCTGCCAAATCAGCCCCCGTGGGCCTGTTATAAATGCTGGCTCCCAGCCCCAGTGCAGACCTCGAGATGGAGTCTGCATGTTAACAAGGTCCCTGTTGAAGCACACAGGTGCTGGAGAACCACTGCCCCACACCCTAGACAGGGCTAGCCCCCCCGCCCCCGTGACAGCCTCTCAAGGATCCCATGCATGTCTTCTGTGGCATTCATCTCTTGTATAAACCAGCAACAAATCTGGTGATTTTTTTGCTTGATTTCTGCTTTTCCTTACTAGACAGTTGACTCCCCCAAATCACACCCCATGTTTGTCTTACTCAGCTCTATCTCCAGATGGTAGTACTCCTAAGGACACAAAAGGAGTCACTTAATTATTGAGGAAGGAAGGAAGGAAGGAAGGAAGGAAGGAAGGAAGGAAGGAAGGAAGG
>NW_027397075.1:8136599-8180685 GCF_003265705.2 Callorhinus ursinus | reverse complement strand
AGGAAGGAAGGAAGGAAGGAAGGAAGGAAGGAAGGAAGGAAGGAAGGGAGGGAGGGAGGGAGGGAGGGTTTGAGTTTCCTGAAATGAATGAGATACTGATGCTCAAGGGCTTCTAAATCTTCATCATTGGAGTAAAGAGTAGCTGCCAAGACAGAAGAGGATCCAAGAATCCAGCTCCTTCCTCAGCCGCAACACATGCACCCCAGGAGCCTGGAAGGTCTGTTGAGTTTATGTGTGGGTGTTACTGCGAAAAAAAACAGAGGGGAGGATTCCCCCCTCTCCAGTAAAAAAATGGTTTGTTGGGTTTGGTCAAGGAAGGGGTCATGTTGTGATAGTACCACTGGCGTGGGGAAAAGAAGAGTCAACAGATTTCATGAGATGTGGCGCACAATCCCATGCCCTGAGTTTCTCACCTGTCAAAACAGAAATCCACACGTGCCCCCCGAAAACCTCACAGGGTGTTTGCGAGGGTTCAAGGGTTCGTATGCAGTGGCAATCCTTAATCATTTTTGCACAATGCACCAGAGAAAGAAATAAAGTGCTGATACCTGTGGAGGGGAGGAAAACTTCTCCTTTCTTTGGCTGGTCTAATAATTAAATTGACACAAGACAGGTTGAAAGGGGGTAAAAAGCACAGTTTAATTTCCTACATGTGGTTGCTCATAGAAATATGAGCCTCAAGGAAGTAACCAGAACCTGCAGCTTTTCTACCTTTTAGGCAAAGGGACAATACATTTGTGAGGAATTGACCAGATAAAGAAGTTTGAGCTTGGGCTACTAAACTGGTAAAGGAGTAGCAAGGGTTGTTTATATAACCCTTTTGGCTTTGAATTCTTTGTTATGTCTGGTGATAAAGATGTCTCTCTACCCCCTGGTACAGGGAGGATACCTTTCCCACCGGAGATTTATCTCCTGCTTTCAGGGGGGATACAGGAGGGTCACAGTGTCCCTCTTCTACCAGCTGCCTCTTAAGTAGCTTTAATTAAAGATAATCAATATGCCAAAGCGGCATATTTTGGGGCAGCCTGCCCTGAACACCATCACCTGCTACAACGTGGATGAAACTTGAGAATATGCTGGTAAATGAAAGAAGCCAGACGCAAAAGGCTGTATACACTGTATGATTCCATTTGCCCGAAATGTCCAGAATAGGCAAATCCATAGAGACAAAAAGCAGATTGTAGGTTGCCAGGGCCTGGGAGGGGGCAAGAAGGGGAAAGGGAGTGTCTGCAACGAGTCAGGGGTTTCTTTGGGGGGCTAGAAATGTTCTGAGTCTGGATAGAGGGGGTGGAGGTACTGAATGGCCCTGAACTGCACGCTTTAAAGTGGCTAATCTGATGCTTTGTGAAGTTCACCCCAATTAAAAACAAAAATCACGTGATGGGCTTTTAAAAATGCCAGATGAGCAGCTGTCTGTCCGCCCCATGAATTCAGATTCTTTTCATCTGAAAAGAGGCCCAGATGTTGGTTCGTTTACAAAGTTCCCCAGGAGGTGACACTGGGCCAACCAAGGGTGAGAACTGAAGGCTGAAAGACATACAGGGTAGTGAAGAGGGTGTGACCTTGGTGTCCCGCCCACCAGGTCGGGGTCCCACCCCCACCTCCTGATGGCTACTTCCCCGAACCTGTTTCCTCCTCTGTGGAAATGCAAGCCCTAATATTTAACTGCTGTAGTTTCCAATCACATTAGATCATGTTAGTAAAGCATGGGGGACAGGCCTCTATGAGGCACACGATGAATTATGGTGATAATTATTGACGGTAGGTGTTCAGCTTGATTATAAAGGTTAGAAAGAGCCATTCAATACAAGGGGATGGGGTATTTTACTATTATTGCAGGACACTGGGCTTCGTCCAGGCTGGGAAGGGGGCAAGAAGAGTAAGGATACAAAGTTACCTAGAAAATTCTTTTCTCTGCGTATCACTGGGTTGGGATACTCAGACGTGTGGGGGAGAATAAAGGTAGCCCTTCATCGCATAAAGGCCCCTGGTGCTTTCTTTTGCGTCCTTGGAAAAGTGAAAGAAAATAGCAAGCAGGGAGGACTAAGACTTCTCGGCACTGAGTCGGGTTTTAAGGCAACCTGAATTCCATTTTTAACGTCTGCTTTCTTTCCCTTGCTTTCGGGTGGATGAATTAGGTGGCAAATCCGTCTCTCCCTGCGTTCAATCCAAGGGCTCAGGACTGTTCTCCACGTGGTGCACGCGCTGCCTGATGTGCGATTCCACTTCATGGAAACACAGCACCCAGACAGCCGTCCCCTTGTCCCTCCCCAGGGCTCTCCTTCCTGGGCAAGGTGAGGAGACCATCTAGACCTCAGGAAGAAATAGCTCTCGGAAGCTTTTCTGGGGTTGAATCCTAGATCCAGTCTGTTTGTGGATTCTGTTCCGCCCCTGAAAAGGGATTTATTAATGATAGCAATAGATGATATTTCTCAAGCACATACAGTGAGTCGGGGACCATGCTGGGTGCTTTACCTGTAACATCTCATTTAAATTTCAAAGCCAAGCCGTTGAAACGGGCACTTTTATTAATCCTGTGTTTTAAAGACAAGGAAACTGAGGAGCTAAGGAACTTTCCCAAAAGCCACAGAGCAAATACATTTTAGGTTGGATTTGAACCTAGGCATCTCACCCCAGAACCTAGGCTCTTAACTATCACGCAAAGTGCCTCTTCATCACAATGATCTTTTTGTCCAACCCCCTAGTTGGACAAAAGAGGCAACAACTTTCCAAAGGGGGGATGTGACTTCCCTGAGCCAGAGGCATGGACAGACCGAGAGCCAAAGCTAGAATGCAGGTCTCCAATCTTGCTTTATTTTACCCCTTGGTATCACCTTGTGGCCAAGTTCCAAAATGATGTGCCTTTTTGTGGCAGTTACTATCTTCTGGAAGTTTCCTAGGATACTCCGGGCCCTTTCCTTCTTTGATTTGTTCTGCCTATGCCATAATATGCAGACCTCGGATCCATAGCCTCATATTTGGGATTCCAGCTCATTTTCCTGGGATACTTTATTATAGGCAGCCTCTGCATTTTGCATTTAGGGCTCTACGCAAGACGTGGTCTGTCCTCCCAGATGCCACTCAAGATTTTCTCTTCTGTAAAGCCTTCTCTTTGTTCCTCAAGTACAGAGTATTATTTAGGGCAATGCTAGCTGTTATAACCAAAAGATCCAAAGTATTTATTAGCTGAGACTCAGTAGAAGCTTATTTTTTCTCACATAGCAGTTCAAGGAGATTCCAAATCCATGGAGAGGTTCTATTCCAAACTGTCACTCAGGGACCCAGGCCAGTGGAAACTCTGCCTTTTCCAACATGATATTTCAAGATCATTCTTCACAATGAAATTCAGCTGGGGGACAGGGAATGGTGGAGAATTACACATGAAACTTTGGGGGATAGGCCTGGAGAAGACATGTATCACTCACTCCTGCTCAGACCCCAGTCCTGTGGGCACATTCACCTTTGAGGGAGACTGGGAGATGTAGTCTGTTTATTTTTTTTAAAGATTTATGTTTATTTTTAGAGAGAGCAGGCGAGCGAGCACGCACACACGTGAGCAGGGGGAGGGACAGAGGGAGAGGAGATTCTAGCTGGGGGTGCTGGTGGGGAGAGACTCTCAAAGACTAGTGGTCTAGCTATAATTTGCGAGGTGGAAACTATAGAGCATTTCGGAGAATGCCAGGGGCATGGTGCTTTGGAGCAGGATCTGCGTATTCCGTGTTCTTAACCAGACATAACACCCTGGATTTTAATTATCAGACCACTGTTGAGGAGGAAAATTTTTCCTGCACCCTTCAAGGTTGTTTTGGCTGGTCTAAGAATTGAACTGACAGGAGACAGATGAATAGGAGAAAATCAAATTTAATTACCTAAGAACAGGAGGCCCACGGGCAGTTAGGCAGTTAAGGCTTATATGTCATCCAGAGCTGAGGAGAAGGGGGTAGACCTCTGGGACTTCAAAGTGGGAGGAAGGTAATTCATAGGAAGAAGTAAATGCTTGATAAACAAATGTTTGCTGGAGCAAACATCAGGAGCAGTGGGACACAGAGAGGAATAACACACTTTGCCAGCTTCCTCCCTGCCTACCGCATCTTGTTCACATGATACTGTGGTTATCTGTGGGGATCACTTCCTTCCTGCAGCCGGTCCTCTGTCTAAATTCTTTCAGGCATTTAGGGAAAAGGTCAAAGGCTCTTCTGGAACCTTCTGTTTCTTAAAGCTAATCAGTCTAAAAAAATCCACATGCCAAAGAGACACATTTTCCAGAGGCACAGTCTGCCTCCCTACAGGGTTTAACTTTCAAGACAAACCCAGCATCACTGAGCATCAGCTCTGAGTACAAAAATGTGGCAATTTGCCACAGCTGCTGCATCTGGGCCCCCACTCCCTCCCAGACCTCTCCCCTTCTCAGCTACTGGGGAAGGGGCACCCACGTGTAATACAATGCTGCAGGCACAGAAACAACATTAATTCACATTCAGAAGAGAGGTGCTAGCTAAGCACCCAGAGACTTGCCATTAAAACAGATTTGGAAATGAGCTCAGACCGAAAACTTCAAACTCACCAGAGTTCCCGCACCTCTGCCAAGCCTAATCAATTGAACAGCTGTGCATTGTGCACAGATTTCTTTTGTTCTTCCTACTGCACAAATCAATTGTTTTAGAGTCCTCTGCGGCAACAAGTAGTCCCTCCCACCCTCCCCTCCCCCAATCCATTGATGTGTAAATTTTAGATAAAGCACCTATTCAAAAACCACTCTGATCTTAAAAATAATCACAGAATGAAGGAAAAACAAAAGAAACTGGACAAGATGTCATCAGAAATTCACTTAAAATGAGAATAAATACCAAAGAAAAATTTCAAATACTAATAGATGTCTGTTTTTCTGTTTTAATTCCTGGGCTTGGAACGAATTTCAAAATATGACTTAAGTTGGGGGCGCCTGGGTGGCTCAGTCGGTTAAGCGGCTGCCTTCGGCTCAGGTCATGATCCCAGGGTCCTGGGATCGAGCCCCACGTCTGGCTCCCTGCTCAGCGGAGAGCCTGCTTCTCACTCTCCCTCTGCCTGCCACTCTGCCTGCTTGTGCTGTCTCTCTATCTGTCGAATAAATAAATAAAATCTTTAAAAAAAAATATATGACTTAAGTTGCTTAAATTTCAAGGCTAGTTTCATTCAACCAATAAACCATGATATTTCATCCCTCTTTACCTTCTTTGCTCGGGAACTCATGAGTCACTGTTGGTTTGTGAGGTGGGGGCAGCTTTTATGAGAGCAGGACAACTTGCTCCCTTTGGCCTGGGTTCTTATTTAGAACCATTTGTACCAATTTTGGATTCTTCTGCCACGAAACTTTCACAGTTTGTGTTTTGTGATTGTGTACTGACACTATTTTTTACTCTTCAAGTAAGCTTTGCCCTCACAGAAAGGAAGTGTTTGACTTAATAGTCTTTACATATTATTCCCTCACCTAGCCAGTGGTGCCAAGGAAGTGCAAACGTCATTCTTCTGCCCTGCAGTGTTTTAAGATAAAATGTGAATTTATAAACCAGATAAAAGCTTGAAAAGCTAGCCTGCAAAAAAGAAAGGAAGGAAGGAGGGAGGGAGGGAGGGAAGGAAGGAAGGAAGGAAGGAAGCAAGGAAGCAAGGAATTTGTCCCCTCCGTGCCTGTGTTCCATGGTGGTGTGAGGACTGGAATTTGAAAGTTGTTATAATTTTGGTGTTGAATAAAACTTGGTCAGAGCTTTTCTGTCTCAGCTTATGTTGGGGCATCTGATTCCACAGCACAAGGGACATCTTAGGGCCTCTAAAACCTGACAAATGTTCTTTGTGTTATTGGAGGCTTCCCCAGGACCATAGCAGCATGTGGAGGGTTCTGGTTGCTACAGTTTCTAGAAGGCAGGCCTTGGCTCCAAGGGCGAGGGGACTACATCCCCATCGTTGACAAAAGTCACCAGGACAGGATTTTCAGAAATAGCAGGGCATGCAGGGGATGTTGGGTGCAAACCTCAGCCTCAACCTTCCAGCAGGTAAGACATTCGGGGTCCCATTATACCCTTCGTGCACTGTAAGCCAGAGCCTTGAAGATTCTGTAGATACCAGGATGGCATCGCGGGGGCCCACACCAGCCACATCGTTTTCTCCTAGCTAAACCCTCCTACTTTTCCACCAAGGTTCAGTCCAAGCCAAGACGGCTGCTCTTTGAAGCCCACGAATTATCCTCTACCCTTATCAGGCCATTCCTTCCATTCACATCGACCCACAGCCCAGAGACAGACTTTACTCAGAATTAAATACATCACGATAAAACCAAACTTTACATAACCATGCCTAGAAAACTTTTGCTTTGAAGTGATTTCCTATTTACTCATCTATCTTATTACCACCTTTTCTCACAAGTTAACAGAGAGACTAAGCTCAGGTTTTGTGATGACCAAGAGCCTTCCCTGTCCCCCAATCCAGGCACATCACCACGCCCTTCCCTTAGAGCATACGTTGTTATGTGACACTTCCATTTTCCATCCTCAACCCCTCCTGCCATCTACACATTTCTGGGCAGACCCTGAAATCACTAAGATATCTCGGCAACTTCCATGATTCCCACTTTACAGATGAGGGTCTGACATACCTTTGCGCTCAGACATCACAGGACTCTCTGTGGAGAAGTCTGCTCAGCTGGGAGTGGGGTCGCCTGGTAGCTTCGAGCCTGGGCTGTAGAGTTAAACTGCCTGATTCAAAGCCCAGCATCATTACTTATTAGCTGTGTGGTGGTGGGCATGCTGCCTAACCTCTCTGAGCCTTGTTCCCTCACTAATAAAATAGGAATAATGGCAGTATTTACCTTTGCAGCCTGAGATCAAATGAGATAACACATTAATGTCTGGAGGTTGACCCAGGGTCCGGTTCATGGTAAATACTCCCAAAATGTGGGCTATCACCACCCACACGGAAGAAGTGAATGGATTAGGCAATGAGGAGATCTCTAATCTCAAACCAGGAACCTGAAGAGGTCACTTTCTTCACCTTAAAAGATCCGGGGAGGTGTTTAATGGCCAAGACCCTAATTTATTCATGCTTTGATGTCAAATGGTTGGCCCCAAACATCAATCCTAATACACGTTAACACACAGAGAAAATCAACAAACATGAAGGGGAATCGCAGAATCCTTGCTTGGAGGAGACCCAAAAGGTCACCTGTTCCTTCTTCTTATACCCTCTTCCGGGATCCCTGTTGTTTGTCTCATTCTAATGATGGAGACATTAATTGAAAGGAGTATTAATATGTTCCCCAATGCCACAAATGGTAGTGATTATTGTCCTCCTAGTGCCAACTAGGAAACTGAGGCTCAGAGGGGGTAAGCAACTTGCCCAGAGTCACACAGCTCTTAGCAGCGCCCCTGAGACCAAGCCCCAGGCGTCTCTGCCCTTGTGTATTTCACTGCATCCCGCTGCCTTCCGAAAACGCAAAACATCACTTGCCGAGCTGAACGAATAGCCTTTTGTGCCTTTAGAAATGGAGGTATGATAGTCAGAGCCTGGATTTCAGTAGACTGTCATTTTTCATGTCCTCTTCTGACCCCATTTAAAGCCTCTCCCCTCCACTCTCCACTTTCCCAAAGACCAGGGGAGCAGTTCATAAAGCAGCGTTTTCCCGGGTGACACTTACCTCAATGCAGGGGTCGAAATCCTTGGTCCCTGGGAAATAACCTACTAATGAGAGTGTCCCTCTGAAGCCCAGTGGATAATAAATAGCCTTTTGTCCTTTCTCTGTAGCTCCTGCCTTCTCGGTTTGAGTCAGATGGCAGCTGTCCCTGATAAGGGTCTTCTGGAACCTGCCTGGAGCTCCCTACTCCTTTCAGTTGGGGGGGTGAGGATGCCGGGAGAAGCGGGCATAGGAAGCAGTGTGCAGAGGACTTCTGTCCCAGCTCTGCTGCTTCTGGGCTGTGCATCCGCGGGAGAGTCACTTGGGCCCTCTGAGCCTTACCTGTAATGCTAGGGACCATTTAATAAGTGTGCAGGTGCCTTGCGCTCTGCTGGGGGCAGGGACTGACTCAGCGGGGAGTGAATACCATCCCCATCCTGTTTGCAGACGCCCTTTGCTCAGGACAGCAGAGGTAGGAAGGAGAGGAAAAAGAGCCCCGCAGAGGAGCAGGTAAATTTGTAGCTGAGCTACGTCCCAGGTGGAAGCAACATCGTGTTATGAGAAAGTGTAACAGGGAGACTGGCCGGGTCTGCAGGACGTAGCGTTCATGTCCGCGAAGTTAGGATCTCAAGGATGAAGAATAGTTCACCAAGGGTGAACTGGGGGGCTCAGTCGGTTAAGTGTCTGCCTTTGGCTCAGGTCATGATCTCAGGGTGCTGGGATCGAGCCCCACATTGCGGCTCAGTGGGGAGACTGCTTCTCCCTCTCCCTCTGCCTGCCGCTCCCCCTGCTTGTGCTCTCTCTTTGAAATAAGTAAATAAAATCTTAAAAAAAAAAAAAAAAAGAATAGTTCTCCAAGATGAAAGGTAGAGACAGAAATGACACAGAGTGCCACATTGGGCTCCGGGGGCATAGCCTTCGTCCCTCCACCCAGGGCCTCTCTTTCCTCTGTGTCTGAGCAGATGTGGGTCTGCCTGATGCTCTCCCTCCATGATGGGTAAGTCCCACTGGGAGCACGTGTCTACACTGATGCAAATTAAGTTCCTTTTCTCCTGTTACTTCCCACACCACACAAAAATGGATAGATGCGTTTCAACCTCACGGGTTTTGGAAGGTGAGTTTGGAGTGGATTTGACAAAATACAGGACATGAGGCATACCGGGAGTTCCTGAACAGGGGAATGGGGGACGTGGAGGAGCATCTCAAAGAGGGAGCCAGTCACCCACCAAAGAAACCGTCTGAGATATAACCAGAAGCCAACATGTCTGCAGGCCAGGGGAGAAACGCCATATGTGCTTGGTGTGAGGGACCGAGGACGCAACTGTGGTTTCCAATGTGACCCCTAGCTGTAGGTCAAGGGCAGGCATCTACACCGCAGGGGCTGATCTGTGATTCAGCTGCTTTTCCCTGGGGCATGTCTGGGTCACAGGCTCCAAGAATTGGAGCAATAAGCATTAATTTATTTCACAATCCCCAGAAAAGGTAGCTAGTTCTGAATGTGTCAAACCACAAATATATTAATTCATTTAATCCCCAAACATTCGAGCATTTACTATGTGCCAATCCCTGTGTTGGACGTGAAGGATATGGAAATAAAAAGATGCTGTCCCCACCTTAAAAGAGAACATAATTTGATTCGGATATGAAGGCATTCGCCCTTCTGGAGGTTGAGCTGATATTGCTTCTCAAAGCCCTCACCCTAAATTAGATGGACAGACTCTCCCTTGTGGCTAGTCCCCACCCTAAATCACATCGTGTGACCCAAGGCCCCCAGGCAAACCAAGAAGCTATCAGTCATGCCATTCCAAGGGCTTAACAAATTACCCCTCAGAAGCCAACGGCCAAGACCAGACCTCTCTTTGGGCAAGGTTAAATTCTTTATTACCCACCATGTGACTGACTAGTGGCTACTTCCTTAGCTTCTTTGAGCCTTTGGATTTCCTTATCTGTAAACCAGAAGTGAATAGAACTACTGCACGTATCTGTGATGGTGGTAACACGAGAGAGTGGATGTGAAGTCCCAGCACATCCCAGGTGCTTCAAAAATGGTACCCATGACGACGATGACGATGATGATGATGGAGGCGACCAGTAGGAGGAGGAAGCAATGCTGAAGGTGCTGATGATGTTGCTCAGAAGGCTCCCCCAGGAGGAAAGATCCTGGGTAAAAGCCACTTTTCACCACCCCACCCTCATCCCTCTTACGCGACATCATAAACACTTTCCTCATCCCGTGCCAGAGAGCTATTCAGGCAGCTTCCCTCTTTAACTTCTCTTCCCGTAACTGTTCTAGAAACCGTTTCCTTATCCTGGTCCCCTCTCCCTATGTCAGTGACAGCTCACCCAACAAAAGCCGTCTCAGAGAAACGATCTTGTACCTCCTCACAGGAATATTGCTCCCTTTTGCCAGCCTGGCTTATCCCGGTTCATTGGCCCACACAAAGGAAGCCTTAATGGGTGACACTCTTGCCAGAAGGATTTGGGCCTGAATGGTGTCTTTCTGCTGTTTGAAATGGGTCTGGGGAGCAGTTTCAAAGCTCCTCATTAGAACAGGCTCGAAGATAGTCTCTGTCTTAGTTGTTTCCAGAGTCTTCTCTCCAATGACAGTCAAGCCCTATCAACGCCCAACATCCCCTTCCATGTGTCTCAGAAGAGGCCCAGAGACCTGACCGGGGAGCACAGCCCGAGGTTCAGACACATAATGGACACCACACACAATGTCCTTAACCACGATGCCAATGCCATGCCACAGACAGCCGCAGGGGGGCCTCCAGAGAGAGGAGAAGCAGGAAACAGAATGGCAACCATGAGATGTGACCAGCTTTGTTTAGATGGGGCTGGCCTCCTACCCAAGTTCTGTAAATAACTCACTGCGTGACATGGCGCATCACCTAGTCTGTCAAATATGAATGTCTCACAGCACAGTGCTAAACGCTTTGTGTGGATTATTGTTATTTGGTCCCCGCGTCAAATCTATAGGGAGGTAGGGGCTATTATCAGTTTCATTTTATAGATAAAGACACAGGCTGGAGACTGAAGTGACTTGCCCAAAGTCACAGCACTCAGTGGCGGAATCGAAATTTGAACTCTGAACTGTGGGACTCAATCAGTCCCTATTATTTCTCACATCACCTGCCTTTCCTCACAAACTGGAACTCCTGTCCACACCCCAGCAGAGAATCTATGTTGGGTCAAACTGTCAGCTGCAAGTTGCCACCCAAACCCCCTTTTAGGCTCGGAGCCTGCAGGGATTTTATCCAAGGGCAACAGGGACACCAAAATCCAGTCAAAGAAAGATTTTGTTATTCACCAACGTATCTAGACAGAAATTCCTCAAACTGACCTGGGTTTCTGTATCGATCAGGGTAATTAAAGTTAGTTGTTGCACCAAATGAAGCCTGAGGTCTCAGGGGCATCACACCATAAAATTTTATTACACAAAACAAGACGTATCAAGACCCAAAGGCACTATGGTCACCATGGAAGGGGAAGAGGGTGTTGGGGCACGCAAGAATGCCATGGTGGGTCAGTCAAAGCCTCTAGCCCTAGACGGCAGCTCAGTCCAGAAGACTATAGCTCTGCAGTTGGGATAATTTCTGAATGATTGGCTCTTCTCAGAGTAAGTGGCCTCTTTAGATCACTGTTTGGGGTGCTTGGTAAGGGGACTGGACCAAGAGGCTAAGGGAAACCTGGCATACACATAGAGTGGAATCGTCCCCCCAGAAGCAATTCACAGGAGAGAACAGTGTGTTCAGAAAAGAGGGAAATGATATCCAAGGCTGGAAACAGGCTCGGTTGCAACAGAGCATCCCTCTGCACACACAACCCCCCCCACCCCCCGTCAGCACTTTCCCTCCATTTTCCTCCCCCCCCCCCCCGCCCACCCCCACGTGCACCTGGTGGTTTGTGTCACAGAAAGAGCCCGGGTTCTGAGGTCAGACCGGGGGAGGTCTATGGACCAGCTGTGAGCTTTTCAACATGGATTGGAACTTCTCTGAGCTCAGTTCTTTCACATGGAAAATGAGGATGGGAATATTATCCGTGATCGGCGGGCTCTTTTGCTTGTGACAGAAACCCAGGTCACACCAGAACGAACAAACGTCAGAGGACATTTATTGGCACATTTAACTGAAAAGTGCACAGAGGCTGCAGGTAAAGTTAGCTCTTTTTGTCGACGTCTCTCTCCCTGCCTCCCTGTGCATGTCTCTCTCTTTCACACACACCCACCCCTTAGTTCTCTCCTTGTTGGACTCATTTTGAGACAGGTTCTTCCTCTGCGGCAGCAAGCACATCCCCCTCAAACCCTGATTGGCTCAGGAGCAGTCACATGCCCAGCCTTGAACCAATCACTGAGGCCCAGGTTGGAGGATCCTGAGTCAGGTGCTCAGCCTTGCGGTCCAGTGATTGTCAGTGCCCCGAGTGGGCGATGGGTGGTTCCCAAGAGGAAGGTGATGCAGTGGTATCCTCTGATGCTATCTCACAGGGCTGCTGAGAAATTAAATAAGCCACTTGGCCCTGGTGCCCAGCACAGTACCAGGTATACATTAGGGGCTTAATAGCATTCGGTCTCTCCCTTCGTGATCCTTTCTTATCTCTGTGGAAAGTTCCTCCTCCTATGTCCCATTGCCTCATTCTCACAAAGTCCTGCTATTCTCATCCTTAAGGATCCCAGCATCAGGCTAGCTTCATGGCCATACCACCTGTGTGGTCCTTTAGGGCCTTGTGTATAAAAGAGGCCCACACACGGCTTAAATCTCTGTTGCTGTCATCTGGCAATTCTTAACTTTTGAACAAAGTGTCTTGCATTTTCATTTTGCGCGGGGCCCTACAAATCACGTCGCTTGTCCTGCCCGGCATCCTATATCAAAGGCTACTACTGTGGGTCTGAGGCTCATCATATTTAATGACTATTCTTCCTGAAGAGGAGAAAATTGTCCCCAATCTCTGACCATTTTAACTGAGACTGGGTAAATGGGCCAGGCACAAATCATTGACTGTAGGGCCCAGTGCAAAATGAAAATGCAAGACACTGCAGAACCCCCTGGGGAACTTGGTCTTCTTCTTTCGAGATAAAAATCCAAGGGAAGAGGAAAATATAAGTGTGTTGATTGGGCTTCTGTTGTCAGAAGACTTGACAGTGCTTTTGGAATTCTTCCCCAAATTTTTAGACTGTTGATGTAGTAAGGGAACGTGTAGGAATTTCTCATAAGTAAATAATCACAAATGAAAACAAACTGAGCATATATAGGGATGTTCGAGAAACCATTACTTGTAATTGTGAGACTGGAAATATTCTACATGTCCAATAGACTAACATGGTAATACTAACGAGTGTCATGGGATACCCATATGCCAGAGTATTCTGTAGTTATTGAACATTATGTTTTGAATCCTTTTTATGAGGTATGCAGTGCTTACCAGCACTCTGCAACTTATGGGTTGTGTAAAAAAAATATGCATCCTAATAAAATAGGATGGCAACAGCAACATTCCAATGACACAGTAATACATGGATATATATAGTCCTGTGGTTAATGTTTTATTTTATTCCTTACATTTGCCTTGATCTTCCAAGTTTTCCCCAATAAACAGATATTGCTTTTGTAATTTAAAAAAAGAACAGGGGCGCCTGGGGGGCTCAGTTGGGTGAGTGTCTGACTCTTGGTTTTGGCTCAGGTCATGATCTCAGGGTCGTGAGATTGAGCCCTGCATTGGGCTCTGAGCTCAGCACGGAGCCTGCTTGAGATTCTCTCTCTGCCTCTGGCTCTGCCCCTCTCCCCCACTCACTCAAATAAATAAAATCTTTAAAAAAGAACAACAACAAAAAAGGACAAATAAAAATAAAACCACACATATTTTGGGTTTGAAGGAGCCTCCATAAGTGGAAAAGACAAATGATCATTTTGGATCTTTTAAGCAGGAAAAGTACTGGCTGCATCTGGAACCATGGGGCTGATTCCACACACGAAGTTTCCTTTTTAAAAGTGATGCTGAGAAGCTCTGACAAGAGAGGCTGGGGACAGAGATGCAGGTGTGGTTTATCTGCACTTTTCTTCTGAGCAGCACAAGAGCCTTGTCCAGCTCAGGGACTGACCCATTAGCTCTGGATTCCTCAGATCCACCCACCTGTTCAACACTGTGTCAAGCACCTGTTTTGTGCTGGATGTTGCCCACAGCCCTTGAATTTATTCATTTTTTTAAAGATTTTATTTATTTGAGAGAGAGAGAGAGAGAGGCAGAGATAGTGACAGAGAGCACGAGTGGGAGGAGAGGGAGAAGCAGGCTCCCTGCTGAGCAGGGAGCCCAACGCAGGGCTTGATCCCAGAACCCTGAGAATATGACCTGAGCTGAAGACAGATGCTTTAGCCTACTGAGCCACCCAGGTGCCCCCAAAAGCCCCTGAATTTAAATGGGGGATCATACTGGGAAGTCCTCACAACATATCTAACAAAGACTGCTTTTGTTCCTAATAATAAAGTGACTTGTGGGTGCCCCACGAAGCTACTTAACCAGCTGTATGATCCAGCACAATTATATTCACGCCCTTCATTCATTCAGTCAACATTCACAGAGCACACACAGTTTTGGGCATGAAGACAGCATTCTCAAATGTAAGAGTACACGAAACTCACTTGATAATTGCTAAAAATCCCTATTTCTAGGGGCAGGCTCCGGGGATTCTGACTCCATAGGTGTGAATCATCTTTTCAGCAAGGGCCCCAGGTGAGTGGTGTGGGCAGTCTTATAACGCACGTGACAAACTCTATGCTGGGCAGGCCTAAAACCCCCCACTGGTAACAACAGAGGGTACCCTCCAGGAGCTTACAGTTTCAAGGAGTACATAAATAATTATTAATTCATTAAAAAAATTTTACTAGCATGAAAATAACCCCAACATCCCAGCTAGAAAATCGTAACTACCTTTGACTTAAGACTTACTATGAACCAGGAATCGTATGAAAACCACTTTATCCCATTTAAAACCCACAGCCACTCTAGGATTCGGGATTATTTACTCCCATTTAAAAAAATGAGGGATGAATGAATTTACTCATGGTGGACGGTCTATAAATGGCGGATCTAAGATACAAGCTTAGGGTTTCTAACACCAACGCTGTGTTCTTAGTCAGTCCAACAGCCTGTGCGATGAACATGCTCTGGTGACAAATGGTTTGAATGAGGCACCCCGGGGGGGGGCCGGGGAGCCCAAGGGTGCTGGGGGAGGCTTTAGGGCGCTGTGTCAAGTGCCCGAGCTGAGTGCTGAAGATGAATTGCAGGTAGATGGGCAAAGAAGGGAGACGCCAGGTTTGGGTCTAGGTCTGAGCTTGGCCCGTGTTTGCAGAGAGCTATGTTCTGATGGATGCCAGGCAGAGGCACCTGGCAAGATGGCTGAAGCATGGCAAGATCTCAAGGAACTTTCTGTTACTGCTCTAGGGCTCTAGATCTTGTACTGCAGATCCTCGCAATGGAGTGAAAACCATCAATTTTAGGTTTTTGAAGGATCACTGGGTGGGGAAAGATGACACAGGACTATCCTTGTTTACAGGCAAAGTGATTATCGGACCTTCAGAAAGCCACCTGAAAACATCTTGGCACCAGTAAAAGACCGCAAAATGACCGCACACGCCAATAAATACACAGAAATCAATAGCTTTCTTACACGTTTGCAATAAGCAAATACGACGGAAAACAACCCCATTCCCCCAATCGCAGCAAAAGTAATCTGCAAAAATAATTTGTTTTTAAACCCTTAAGGAATAAACTTGACTATATGAAGAAAATTGCAAAACTTTACTGAGGCACATTGACAAATACCTCGGTGTCATGTAGGAACACCTCGTCTTCTTAAAAGGCAAGACGTGATATTATAAATAGGTTTCTCTTTTAATTAATTTACTGTTTAATGCAATTACAATATAAATCCCGGTAGGATGTTTTTTTGGGAAATGGCACAAAGTGACTCTAAAGTGCATTTGGACAAATGCATGGATGAAAAGAGCCAAGAGAAAAAAATGAAGGAAAGTAACAAGGTGGGGATTATAATATGTTTAATATCTATGAGTGCTGGGGGGGCAATAAATTTAAAAGGGTGTCACTGTTGCAAAAAGACAAGATTAATGCAACAGAGGGGAAAGAGTAGCAACAGAGGCTAATGCAAAACACACACAGTAAATTCGTGATAAAAGGTGTTTCAAATCATGTGGCACAGAAGGATTATTCAATCCATAGTGATTGAACAATTGGCTAACTACTTGGGGAAAAAAAAAATAGATGGCTCTCTACCTTAGCAATACACCAAGCAAAAGCCCTGGCGGCTAACCTCACCATTCTTAGGGAGTTTATAACTGGCTTCTTCCAGCCATCTGAGTTTCGTACAGCTCTAACCTGCTCAATAAATTCTTCTGTGTGAATGGATAAATGATACATCTACCTCCTTCTGGTCCATAAACTCAAGGAGGGCAAGGTGGCTTACACTGGACAATTCCCGAGCCTCGTAAACCATGCCTTAAATATAACTCCCAACACATATGAATTGAGTGCAAAAATCAGAATCACATCGACAGCTGTTTCTCCTTTCCCCAACTTATTCTGAGCTTTCGTGTGTTGTTTATCATCTTAACTCCCGGATGAATTTCATTAGAGCATGGAAGGAGAAAACCATTTCAGTACCTGAGACACATTCATTCTGTCCTTCATTCGACAAACGTGTGTCAAGCGCTTATTACACGCTAAGCAGAGCGCCGAAGGCCAGGGGGTCTAAGTTGTGATGGTCTGGGTTTGGGCAACTTTCTGTGTATTTTCCCAGCCCTTTCTCTATTTGCTGACTCCAGGTAGTCCTCAGTACTCCTGAGTCGTTTCTGTGGTGTTTCTTCTCTTTGGGCCATGAGAAAGAGGAAAAATCATCAGGCAGTGTCATTTCCTCTGATTCCTATTTTAATTTTATTAACCCTTATTTTCACCAGGATCAATTCTTCACATAAGTATTGGTGAAAAATGTTCTAGCATCATTGTGATATTCCCACTTTTGACCTTGTGAATATTAAACCCCATCATTCAAAATTTTGATGTGCAGGAAATTTTTCTGTATTTCTAAATATAGACCTTCAGTTAGAATTATCCCCACATGATCAATTTATGTTGATATGGCATTTTCTTTTATGAATTTTATTAAATCGGTTTATATCATCATTTTTCTACATATTGCAATTATTTTTTCCCCTAAAATTCATTTTCCTTCTCTCTTTTCCTTCTTCCCTACCCCCTTCCTCCCTGACTTCCTCCCGCTGGTTTGGATTGAGTAAGTGGGGGTACACATGGTGAGGAGGCAGTAGCTCTTGTAAGGATTAGAGCCTGGCTGGGATGAGAAAGGCATCTATTTAGTGATGGTGGGAGACTGACTACGTACAGGGAGTTTGATCAAATAAGTAAATGTATTGAGCATCATATGAGCTGGTTTCCTCTCTGTAGGATAAGGGACTTACAGATACAGAAAGGGAGAAAAACAGTATGAATATATATATATTTATATAATTACATATTATATTTTGTAATATATTTATAAAGAAAAAATATATATCTTGGTTCTGCCTAGGAATAATAACACTCCAATAAACACACTTCATGCCCAGATCTTGATTTGTAAATGCCAGTAGGTTAATATCCAAAATATAATGCACCCCCAAGAAGGACACATCTTCATTTCTGTGGTATTCCTGCCAAAGACTTACAAATCAAATCTAATAGCAAGGAAATATCGGACAAACCCAAATTGAGGGAAAATTTAGAAAATAATTGGTTTATAATCCTCAAAAACATCAAGGTCATAGAGTCAAAAAAAGACTTGGGAACTGTTCTAGATCGAAAGGGACATCGTAACAAAAATGTAACATGTGATTTTGGAGTTGATCCTTTTAAAGTAAAGGACATGTAATCAAAGACAATTATCATATGATTTCACTCATTTGTGGAATTTAAGAAACAAAACAGAGGATCATAGGGGAAGGCAGGGGAAAATAAAATAAGATGAAAGCAGAGACAGAGATAAACCATAAGAGACTCTTTTTTTTCCCTTTAATTTTGTTATGTTAATCACTATACATTACATCATTAGTTTCTGATGTAGTGTTCCATGATTCATTGTTTGTGCCTAACACCCAGTGCTCCACGCAGAACGTGCCCTCCTTAATACCCATCACCAGGCTAACCCATCCCCCCACGCCCCTCCCCTCTAGAACCCTCAGTTTGTTTTTCAGAGTCCATCGTCTCTCATGGTTCATCTCCCCCTCCGATTTTCCCCCTTCATTCTTCCCTTCCTGCTATCTTTTTTTTTCTTAACATATATTGCATTATTTGTTTCAGAGGTACAGATCTGTGATTCAACTGTCTTGCACAATTCACAGTGCTCACCATAGCACATACCCTCCCCAATGTCTATCGCCCAGCCACCCCATCCCTCCCACCCCCCACCACTCCAGCAACACTCAGTTCCTTTCCTGAGATTAAGAATTCCTCATATCAGTGAGGTCATATGATACATGTCTTTCTCTGATTGACTTATTTCACTCAGCATAACACCCTCCAGTTTCATCCACGTCCTTGCAAATGGCAAGATCTCATTCCTTTTGATGACTGCATAATATTCCATTGCGTATATATACCACCTCTTCTTTATCCATTCATCTGTCGATGGACATCTTGCCCTTTCCACAGTTTGGCTCTTGTGGACATTGCTGCTATAAACATCGGGGCGCACGTACCCCTTCGGATCCCTACATTTGTATCTTTGGGGTGAATACCCAGTAGTGCAGTTGCTGGATCGTATGGTAGCTCTATTTTCAACTCTTTGAGGAACCTCCACAGTGTTTTCCAGAGTGGCTGCACCAGCTTGCGTTCCCACCAACGGTGTAGGAGGGTTC
The DNA here is from genome assembly GCF_003265705.2 of Callorhinus ursinus. Lineage (NCBI taxonomy): Eukaryota > Metazoa > Chordata > Mammalia > Carnivora > Otariidae > Callorhinus > Callorhinus ursinus. The sequence continues at coordinate 8,162,130 of NW_027397075.1, read as the reverse complement.
CCCTTTCTCCGCATCCCCGCCAACATCTGTCGTTTCCTGACTTAATTTTAGCCATTCTGACGGGTGTGAGGTGGTATCTCATTGAGGTTTTGATTTGGATTTCCCTGATGCTGAGCGATGTTGAGCACTTTTTCATGTGTCTGTTGGCCATTTGGATGTCTTCTTTGGAAAAAAGTAAACCATAAGAGACTCTTAACTCTAGGAAACAAACTGAAGGTTGCTGGAGGGGAGGTGGGTGGGAGGATGGGGTAACTGGGTGATGGGCATTAAGGAGGGCACTCGATGGAATGAGCACTGGGTGTTATATGCAATTGATGAGTCACTAAACTCTATCTCTGAGACAAATAATATACTACATGTTAATTAATTGAATTTAAATAAAATAGTTAAAAAATAAATAAAAGAAGTACACATAAAAAATAAAGGACGTGATTAAGACAACTGGCAAAACTAGAATGGCATTCATTGATTAGATGGCAAAAATGTATCAGTATTAATTCCTGATTTTGATGGCTGTACTATAATTATTTAGGAGACTATATTTGTCTTGGAAAATATTATTAAAATATTTGGGAATTATGAGGCATTATGTTTGCAAAGCATTTACAAAGGGTTCAAAAAAGTCTTATTAGACTATCCCTATAATGTTTCTCTATGTTTAAAATAATTTTGAAATACAAAGTCTGAAATTTGTTATTTTAATTGTTAAATATAAACGATTTCATATATTACATATATAATAGTTATATATTATATATATTATGCTTAATATATTTACTTATTTGATCAAACTCCCTGTATGTAGCCTATCTCCCACCATCACTGAATATAAGTATAAATTATGTCATATATACCAAGAGTGGTGCAGACAATAATTTCACGGACAGACAAGGAACCAAGTAAAAAAAGCAGGGTAAAGTGAAATACATATTGAGGAACACAAACATTATGACCAAATTTCCTGGGTTCTATTCCACCATCTGCCTTTATTAAGCTGTAGGATCTATCCGGGCAAGTTTCTGAAAACCCCTCCGCCTCAGTTTCATAACTGTAAAGTGAGGCAACATTAATATCAATCTTCCAAACTTATTTGAGAATTGAGTAAAATAAATCACAATGTCTGTCATATTGGCTGATCCACAGACATCTCTGATGAGTGTTCGCCATCTTAAAAGCATCATTACTAATCTTTTTTTAACCAAATCAAATTTTCCCAGGCAAAATTCTGCATGTCTACATTTTGTCCAGAATATCTGAGTCTGTCAACAATTCTTCGTCAACAACAGATTTTACCAGGTAGGACAATGTGAACTGTGACCAGTTGTACCTTCTTTTAAGCCTTCTACCCAGTTTCATTTTTTTCCTTGGGTCATCTGCCCTTCGCAGATTGCAGTGTGCTTAAAAAGCTATGATTCTTCAGTTTTTCTGCCATTACAAATTTTGCCATGTGTGGATTTAACACTTGTCAGTTTTAGTTTGTGTCTTGAAATTCTGTGAGTTCTACATATTATGAGTTACATAAAAGACTGGTGGTGTCTTATCCGTCTCTTGCATTGGAAGACACTCATCTAAAAACCAGGTGTGTGGGCATGGATGCACCCAAGAGTCAAGATGGCAGGGCATGAAGTTTGTCTCATAGCCTATCACTCATCTGGGATGTAGAGGAAAGGACAAGTGAACTTTAAGAGTCTTGTAATCTGAGATTTCAGGATGCCTATGGGAAATTTTGCACATACATAGGAAGGCTTCAGTGAGAAGCAGATGCTTACTGCAGAAAGAGCCCTGGCTTTTGAATCCAAGAGCCTTGATCTTAGATCCCAGCTCCACTGTGCCTAAGCAGGTGACATTGGGTAAACCAAGTGACCTTCAAAGCACTAATCCGCTGAGCTATAAAATGGGGAGGGTGCTGTTCACCTTTAGAATTTTGGGGATTGAAGGGGATAATATACGGAATGCATTATTCCTAGTGCTTGATAGACAATAGGTGTTCAATGACTGAACAAGAAAAAGTCCTTAAACCATCAAGGTGTTGGGACTGAGTGACCAGACATTGGTGACTACGAGGCCTAGCCCTGCACTGCCCAATAGGCTCAAGTCCTTCCTGAAATCCTGTAAAATCTTACTCAGAAAGGATGTGGGGCTTAGAGAAAGATCATTCTCCTGGGTCTTCCACCACAGATGAGAATTTTGAGTTTTACGGGCAGTTAGGATAAGCTTCCAGATAGGGACGTTTCTTATGGCCTTATGGTAATGTCCTTCTCTTTGAAACTGGACCCACCTGGGGATCACGTCTCTAGCTTTGGTTTTGTTAGAGATGACCCCCTAATACTAACCACTTTATACTCACTACTACTAGCTAGAACGAACTACCATGCCTCCCCCCGCCGCCACCACAGAACAGTCGGGGGACGGTACGGTCACAGGTTTGCCATCTGTTGGCTGCTTGAGTGGGAGCATCACTGCTTGATAACTGGATCCAACCCAAATACCCCGACCACAGTGGATGCTCATGTGGCCAGCCACACCCTTCCTGAGGCCGGCCACCGAATACCACTGAATACCATGGAATACCACTGGGTAACCTCGCAGACCTCTTCTGAGCCTGAGCCCACTATGGCTCTAAAAGTTGTACAGGTCCCATGCCTTACAGAAGAAGTGGTTAAAGGCAGGGTCCCTGGAACCAGAAGATCTGAATCCCCACCCTCCCTGTTGAAAGCTCGGTGACCTTGGACCACGTCATTTCCGGTACCCTGGTACCCTGTACAATACTGGTATGTGAATTACAAGGTGGTTGGCAGGAAATGACTTCACGCACATAACGGGCTTGCCTCAGGGCCTTGCCTATGCACGAAAGAATCTAGCTTGTTCTGACGTGAGTTTTTAACCCTCGTGGAGGCAAAACTCCTTTTGCAGCACTTAACTGATGAAGAATGCTGACCCCAGGCCCCACCTTTGTTTGGCATGTGTCTCCTCTCGATGAGCCACCAGCCCTTACTCCACCTGTAATAATTATGTAATGATAATGTAATAATAATCCTATCCATGAACCATCCACTCAACTCCATTTTTCACCTGATTTCTCTAGGTCCGAAATCCCTCAGCTGAAGGGTCCATCTTGCCCCATAAAAAAATAGTCACTATTGTCGTATATCTTTGATCTTATTCACGCACTAGCTGTCTCCTTTCAACCTCACACTTGCATGTACCTAACACCTACCCTGCTGTCCTGCTTCGGGGGTAGGTGCACGTCTGCGCGGCCCCTCGGTATCCTAGTGCTTAACCCCAGGCATTAGCCAGAATTATTTGGGGTTGAAAGGAAACGTAGAACCTGCCCCATTTTTAAGATGAGGAAACAGACAGGGGCAGGGGGTGAAGGGAAAGAGAACTGAAATGTATGGACATTCATCCAGCCCACTCTTGGTGTCAAACGCTGTTGCAGTTTTCCCATATGATTTCAGTGTGGCCACGAGGCAGTCTCCCCATGTTGGTGTTCTTGTTCTCTGCTTACCCGCTGACACATGTGAGGTTCACAGAGGGCTGGATATATTGCCCGAGGCTACACAACTGGAATACGGGTAAATCCAAGAATTGCGCCAGACCTTTCTATTTCCAAAGCCCATTTTGGTCCTTTTGCTAAATCATGTGACTCAGCTGCTACATGATGTCTCTAAGGTCCAGAGCTCACAGAGAGTGCCTGGGATTTGGATGCAATCCCCACCCCCCCTTCAGTTTGATCAGTGGCAAGGCCTTTTAAAATATGCGGTTTATAACTTGCTCGAGTTACTAGAATGGTCGAAATGCACATGTGTCATTTCTATAGCAGAAATACTAAATGGTGTGCATGCAAAAGGCATCATCTGATAAACCAGCTACTTAGAGTTTGTCAAATCCAGATGTTGTGATAAACTACTGCTTACCATAAGAGAATGTATTTCTAAAGCCATGAGAGCATATCAGAATGGATAGTAGGGCGCGTGGGTGGCTCAGTTGGTTGAGCAACTGCCTTCGGCTCAGGTCATGATCCTGGAGTCCCAGGATCGAGTCCCGCATTGGGCTCCCTGCTCGGCAGGGAGTCTGTTTCTCCCTCTGACCCTCCCCCCCTCATGTGCTCTCTCTCTCAAGTAAATAAATAAAATCTTAAAAAAAAAAGAATGGATAGTAAATCCCCTTTCTCTTATCTTTATAGAAATGTTTTCCTGTCTCAGCAGGCAGAAGGGGGGTGGTGTGTCTCTTAAGTTTCCAATCCGATTTAGAGGTCATTCCTGTGAGCCAGCCTTCCCCTTTTCATGTCTTTGAGCTCTGAGGTCATCAGTCTGGGGGCCAGGAAAGAGAGTTTGCTTCTTCCTAGTGGTCACACATGGAGACCCTCACTTAACATACATTTAGGAGCTGTGGCTATATTCCCAACGGTGAGAGATTCTGGGGATCCCTCCAGAGTCCAGGGACCATCAACATCACAGCGGCAACCCCCTGTTGAACAATTATGTGCCATGGGCTTTGCATGAATCATTCCATTGATCTGCCAGCAATCCTAGGAGGTAGATCATTTTATCATCCCCATTTTGCACATGAGGACCCTGAGGCACAGGGAAGGTCAGCTGGAAAATGACAAAGCTTTCCAAACAGACCTTTCCAACAGGACATTCTGAAGACTCCAGAGAACGTCTTCCTGAAAGAAAGGTCGGTTGGGGCATTTAGCCATCGGTTCCACTCCCTAGGGGTTGAGGGTGCCCCGAAGGAGTGTTAACTGCTCACATTTCCAGGCTTTGCTTGCACACGGGCCAAATAGTTTCCTGCAGCAACAGAGAAGGTTCTGGGACAGAAAGCAGAACACCACATGGTATGCGCTTGAGGCAAGATGTCTTCACCATAAGGTGATTCTGAGGTCACAAAGAGCTGTCCATTGGAGCTGTGGCTGAAACAAGGAGGTGTGGGAGGCTGTTTTCTAAAGATGACCACACCAGTGTGCATATCCAGCCCCACATGTTCTTCTCATCCTGTGACATTGATACTCCTCCTTCAAGCACTGGGATCTTTATTCCCTTTCCTTGAAGTGGGATGGCAGGTGGATCATTGTAACTACCTTAACCAACAGAACAAGCTGGAAGTCATGCTGCATGACTTCCAAGGCCAGGTCTTAAAAGACCAAAGAGCTTCTAGCTGCTGTTCCTTCCCTCTCTGTTCACACCTGCCTTTGGCGCTTAAGCCAAGCAAGAAGGCCATGTATCCTACAGCTGCCCTGTGGAAGAATCTCAGAGCTAGAGAGATATGGCCAAGGAACCTTGTGTGTGAGCCTCCATCACTTTGAGTCCTTCCGGCACCAACAGCCAAGTAAAGGAGTGTCCGTCATCCATTCGCCACCTAACAGCAAATTCACAAGAGACCCTCACCCCCTGCAACTCCCCATCAACCCAGATTGCTCGGCCAAGCTGCGCTCTAATTCCTGCACTACAGAAGCCGTGAAAGAACAAATTAGGATTTTAAGCCACTGAGTTTTTGGATGCTCGGCTACCCTTAACAGTAATTAAGACATGAGCTATGCATGGAGTCAGGGCATCAAAGGCATTTGTTAAAGCCAAGTGCCCAGTGGCTCTAAGTTTCATGATGGCGGGGCTGTCTCTGTTGGTTTTCTGATTTATCTCCAATGCCTAGTGTTATGTCTGAAACATAATACCCTCTCAGTGAACGTTTGATGAATGAATGACTGAATCAATCAGTCAGTCAATGTATGGTGCTTGAGGCCAGGAGGAGGGACTTATCTGAGGTCAGGGAAAGACACAGATCTCAAAACAAACAAACAAACAAACAAACAGAACCCAAAAAACTCTTGAGTGGATACTGTGCAGGATATTGTGGTAAAAATCACACTTGCCCAGCTCTTTGCTTAAGATTTTATTTATTTAATTGAGAGAGAGAAGGAGAGAGCATGAGCAGGGGGAGCGGCAGGCAGAGGGAGAAGCAGGCTCTCCGCAGAGCAGGGAGTCCAACGCGGGGCTCAATCCCAGGACCCTGGGATCACGACCTGAGCCGAAGACAGATGCTTAACCCACTGAGCCACCCAGGCGCCCAGGAAATAAAATTTTAAAAAGCAAAACTAATTTGAGTCCTAAGAAGTGGGTCTGAGTTCCCGTTCCATTATTTGGTAATGCTGAGACCTTCCTTGACTTCCGAGGAGCATCTAATGAGTGCAATGACACACGCAGGTGGTACGCAAAAGCAGGTAGACACCTCGGGGGCCGAAGTCAGCAGAGAGAAGCAAAGTGGGTCACCCCGAGTGCTTCCCGTCAACCCCCAGACTTCAGCGGAGGCCAGACCCTTCTGTCTGCTTCACTTAAGACGAGTTGATAGAGTGGCCCTGCTCCTTAGCTCAGACCGCACAGCTCTGATAGATGTCAGCACGCTTGGTAAATGCAGAGCAATGCTTCTTAAATTTTAATGTGCATACCAATCACCTGGGGATTTGTTAAAATGCAAATTTTGATTCAGTCAGTGTATTCATTTCCTCGGGGGCTGCTGTAACAAATTACCGCACACTTGGTGGCTTAAAACAACAGAAATTTATTTTCTCGCAGTTCCAGAGGCTACAAGTCTGAAATCAAGATGTTGGCAGGGCTGGTTGCTCCTGGAGCCTCTAGGGTAGAGAATCTGTCCCCTGCCTCTCTCCTGGCTTCTGTTGGCCACTGGCAATCCTGGGTGCGCTCTGGCTTGTGGAAGCATTATTCCAGCTTCCTTCCTTGCGTGTCTGTGCGTCCTCTCTCCTTTTCCTAGGACATCACGGTGTATGATTTGGTCTCAAGATCCTGCAGGGAGGACCACCTGCAAAGACCCTTATTCTGAATAAGGTCACCTTCTGAGGTACTAAGTGGACATATCTTTGGCGGGGGGGCAACACTCTTCTACTCCTGACGGAAGGTCTAGCATATAGCCTGAGACTGCATTTCCAACAAGCTCCCAGACACTGCGCTGTGGGTCCACAGACCACACTTTTAGAAGCAAAGCTCTACAAGGGCCATGGTGTTCGTTTTTGCAGCATTTCAGGTGGGTTCTGTATCACACGGTTGCACACACAGACCCACTATAGGTTACAAGTTTTGTTAGCCAAAATTCTAGAACTTTTCAAGAGTGCGGAGTGAATGCATAGGGCAAGAATAGTAGAAGCATAATCTGAACAGGGATTTCCCTAGTCCCAGGCACCCTCCCGTGACACTTGGCTACTGAGGACAATGTCCGAACATATAGGTCCTTGCCAAAATATGAAAGCAAGCACAAGCATTTTTATGCTATTGGGGTTTTTTTTTTCGTAGGGGCTCAACAGAAATCTCTCCACCTGCCAGAGCAACTTCGATGAATAACGTATGTGTTTCTATTTAGGGGGATGTTTACAAATATCCAAGTCTCCCTATTATTTAACTAAACTCTCACCAGCAAGGCCACAATTTCATCTAAGAGAGAAGTCAGGGTCAGCAGCCTGCTATCCCTTGGTGAACCCGATGCTTGAGTTCAGATCCCAGCTCTGCCACTTATTAGCTATGTCACATCCGGCAAGCTTATCGCCTTCTCTGTTTTAGTTTCATCATTGGAAAAATATGGAAAATAGTAGTACTTATTTCATAGAACTGCTTTACGGGTTTCAGAGCTAATATATAGAAAGTATTTGGAATAGTGCCTAGTCCATAGTAAACATCCCCCAAACTTAACCGTTGTTATTATTATATTTATTATTATTATTTCCTTGGAGTTCACTCTGCAGTTCTGATGAAATGCCACCTTCTTATCTGGGTGTTTTTTAATAGAGAGTTTGGTCCAGGGACCACAATAACAAAACCCATTCCCCTGTGCCTTTTAATATTTCATTTTTTATCTGCTGATTTAACATATCCCTCGGCTCGTGCCCAGAAGGATATGAGGGCAAGGAGGAGCTCTCTAACCCATAACACTGACTATTTAGGGCCGGCTTGTGATTATTTCCTGACCTTATTCCTTGGCAGGGGTGAGTTGCCCATGGACGTTTCATCCCGAGAGCTGCTACATGGAGGAGAATACACACCCCATGAGTCTTTCTGTTGACGGTGAGAAATGGGAGAAATGTGATCACTGATCCCCGGAGAGTTGGTTTGGGGGAAAGGCTGTGACAGGACTTCCCTAAAAATCTGCCTTTAGAGGAGGACGTCCTAAGTGACAATCAGGAAGCAGCCATGTTACAGTAAGAAGTACCCAGAAGATGACCCCACATCCCAGCCCAAATCTCTCCTTCAGACTGTTAAGTGTTCTACTACCCAGAATTCCTCCTTCTGGATATCGCTCTTTGGGGGGGTAGAGTGATGGTCTATCCACTAAACTTTAAATATTGATAAAAAGAGATAGGATTTCCATAATAACAAAATCTTTTAATTTATGGAGCACAGATTGCCTATTAGGGACAATACAAGACATCTTATATATGGATCCACGTTTAATGTTCATTATAACCCTGTGAATCAGGCATCATTGTGCTCATTCTGCAATGAAATAAATGAATTGTAGAGGATACTTAAGTTCCCCAACATCACAGAATTTGTATGCGGAGGAACCAATGTTCTTTTAAAGTTATATATATATATATATATGGGTTATAAATAAATATCTGAGAGAGAGAGAGCAACACAGAAGCCGAAGCCAGGGGAGGGGCAGAGGAAGAGGGAGAAGCAGACTCCCTGCTTAGCAGGGAGCCCGATGCGGGGCTCGATCCCAGGACCCCGAGATCACTACCTGAGCCGAAGGCAGACACTTAACTGACTGAGCCACCCAGGTCCCTCTTTCTTTTTCATTTTTTAAAAATAATCTCTACTCCCAATGTGGGACTCGAACTCACAACCCCAAGATCAAGGGTCTCATGCTCTACTGACTGAGCCAGCCAGGCACCCTGGGAGGAACCAGTATTTGAACCTTTGGTGCCTGACTCAAAAACTTTTACGTCGTAATACATGATGTAGTATAAAGCATCCAAAATGCAATGTGTAATATCCAGCATAATATACTCAGGATACAGTGTTTCAGTCATATACTTTACATGATTGTGAGTGTTACCCATTTCCTTTCAGGTATGTTTGTTATTTTTCTAACGTATTTTAAATATAACGTGTGTGTGTGTATTTAATTGCACATTCTTTTCAGTACTTTAAAGCAGGAACACAAGGCCAACTTGGTAGGAGATGAGGATGTATGATAAGGCAAATGAATTCACCTGTGGATTCTACAAATAATCTGAACAGGCCATTGAGTTTCATGGTCTGTTCAAAGTCAGTCTCACGGTGCATGATGGATGCTTTTATATATTTGTTGCATATGAGAAATCGGTGGCTAACTAGGTAAGAAAATTACCTGTCAGGTTCCAGAAAGAACAGATCTCAATAAGAAAACCATACTGTTGTACAAAGTGGAACAACTAGAACTTACTAGACATGTTTTGGATAGTTGCCTTCTCTTGGAGTTAGAAGTTTTTATTCAAACGATATTTTTATTGTTCAATCAGGTGGACAAGAAGGGAAGAGAAAATGGTTACAAACACTTATTGAGTTTTTATGACATGTCAGACACTGTTCTGAGTGCTTTATATACTTCTCACAAAAAATCCACTAAGTAGCTCCCATTCTAATCCCAGTTTTACATATCATATAAGAAAATTGAGGCATAGTGGGCATGCTCGATATTCTCTGTCGCTCCAGGTTCATTCATTCTCCACGTTTCGATCAGGTTCAGCCAATAAGAGGCATCAACTAGAGACAGGGGTGTGGAAGAGAAGAGTACCTGGAGATATTTCTACCCCTGCCTCCATCGCTGGTGGGCTGTGGGTTGGCAGTGGCCGCATTCCTTTGCTGAAGACCACAGTTCACGTCAGGTGGCCCTCTCCAATGGCTCTTGCTGAATTCTGGTAAATTCTCCCTCTCCCTATGCCTGCAGGGAGGATGACTCTCCACACTGGCTGGCTCAGGGTGTTTCAGTGACCCTTGTCAGGTTTTCTAAACCTTCCCATACCTTTGCACACACTTCCATCATTAGACTCTTTTCCAGGGCCACCTTTTTCTGGCCATGGCCCCAAGAGTGAAGGTAAGCTTCTGGAACCTTCCCAAAGTAACACGGGGAGTAAGTACAATAGGGAACACCGGAGAATGAGCAGATTTTGGAAGTGAGAGGAAAGCTAAGTTAGAGTTTGGACATGTTGGATTTGAAGTATTCCCTGAACAACCTAGTGGAGGGTCTGAGAGACAGGGTCCCGAGCCCTCAGAAGTGGACTGGGCTGATGGACACAGATGGCAATGGAAGGAAAGCCATGGGATGGTGTGAGAGACTCCCTAGGAACATGTTCAGAAGAAGAAGAGTAGAGAGGACAGAACCAAGCCCTGAGAAAAACCAATATCAAGGGTCTGGGATGAGCAGGACAGACGGCAGGGGGCGGGGGGGGGGTCCCTAGAGAGGGTAATAAAATAACACACACATTCAGGTCCTAGAAGTTGTGGGATGAGATGATATCAAAGAAGAAGGAGTGGATAACAGAGCAGAATTTCCCTGAGAGGTCAAGTACAGCAGAAATTGAGAAGTTTCTATGACATTTTTAAAAATTGTGGTAAAATACACAGATCATAAAATTTACCATTCCAACCACTTTCAAGTATACAGTTCAATGTGATGTTGTACAATTGCACATGATCTAGTTCCAGACGTATCTGACTTATTATAAAGCTGCTTTATCCAACCCCGTGGTATCAGCACAATGAAAGACTTCTAAGTCAGTGGTGTGGTCTGGAGAGCCCGGAAATAAACTGAAACTGACATGGTCATAGATGTGAAAATGCTTCATAGGGGAAAAAAAAAACCTTGGCTTCTTCTTTAAACCATATTAAAAAATCAGTTTGGGGGGCGCCTGGGTGGCTCAGATGGTTAAGCGTCTGCCTTCGGCTCAGGTCATGATCTCAGGGTCCTGGGATCGAGCCCCGCATTGGACTCCCTGCTTGGTGGGGAGTCTGCTTCTCCCTCTCCCTCTACTGTTCCCCCTGCTTGTGCTCTCTCACTCTCTCTGTCAAATAAATAAATAAAATCTTTAAAAATAAAATCAGTTTGGGATGGACCACGGGCCTGGACATAAAAGGCCAAAGTATGACATTTTAGAAGAAAAGATACCCAAGTAGTGGACGACCTGGAAGTGGTTAAAAATTTCTTAAAATACAACAAAAAAAAATGATAAGCTGACTTCATCAGAATTAAATACTTTTGCTCACCAAAAATCACAAAGAAGTATTTTGCAAAACACCAATGTGACAAATGACTTGCGTGAGAATATAGAAGGATCTCCTGCAAATCCATGATAAAGACACAAACGATCCAGCTGAAAAGTGGACAAAGCCTTGAGCAACCTCTCACAAGGTGAGACATTTCAAATAAGCACGTGAAAATGGGCTCCACACATCATCAGTCATCGGGCAAAAGTAAAGCCCCAGTGACATATCGCTGTGCCCTCACCTGAACAGTGAAAACTAAACAAGACTGACAACATCAAGTGTTGGCAAGGATTTGGAACAACCACAACCCTTATCCACTGCTGGTCGGTGTGGAAAATGGTGTGTCTACTTTGGAGAGAGTTGGCAGCTTCTATCCAATAATGAAGCAATTCTACTCCTAGGTATAAGCTGAAGAGAAATAAAAAAATATGTCCACAAACAAACTTGAACAGAAATGCTGACAGCAGCTTTGTCGAAGCCAAAAGTTGGAAAGCGCCAAATTAGGCATTAACAGGAAAATGCATAAATAATTAGTAGCATACTTCCACAATGGGCTAACAACTCAGCAATAAATAGGAATGAACTATTTATCTATAGACAAATCACTACAATACGGTGGATGAGCATACTGTATGATTCCATGTACATAACATTTTAAAATAAGTGAAACTTGTCTATGCTGAAAAACATCAGAAAAATGGTTGTTTTTTGTGAAGAACTGACTAGAAACTGGGCATGAGGGAACTTTCTGGTAGTGATGAAAATGCTGTATATATTGATAGGATTATAGGTTACACAGATCTGTGCATACCTTGCCAAAAAAAGAATTAAAAACAATATTTGAACTCTAGTTAATTGGTTTGCTTTTTATAGTGGCGTGACTTAGCAGGTCTGAAACTACTTTTTTGTGTATCCTGGACTTGAGCAAAAGGGTGAATATTTTGAAGATAATGAGGTCTAGGTTTCTCACTGTTAGAAAAGGAAGCTGCAAATATGGGGGTGGGGAACCAGAACGTTCCCTGTGCTGTGGGATTAGAATTAGGAGTATCACTATAAACTCCTGGTTTGTAATGTAGGGGTGTGTGTGTGTGTGTATGTGTGTGTGTGTGTGTGTGTGTGTGTGTAGACATATAGGTATCCTATTCTATCTGCTGAGAAGGTCTAGGAGCAATGATACAACAGTAGCAATATTCACATCCAGACCCACATTGTTTTTTTAGGTTTTACGTAAATTTCAGTTAGCTAGTATAAAATGTAATATTAATTTTAGGTGTAAAATATAGGGATTCAACACTTCCCAGACCCACATTTTGGTTTCCAAATATCATTCTCCTCTGAAAGCCACCTGATTCCTTGCAGAAAAGGCCAAATCCAGGGCTGGAAATCCATTTTGTGCCAGAAGAGAAGGGAGGGCTCAAGAGTGACGCAGATATGTCAAAGGACATGACACCAACATGAAGGAGCTCCTGCTGGCTCAGTCTGGTGGTACCGTTTGCGCAAGGAAATGAATAATAATAGATTACAGCTTACAGAATGAAATAAGAATCAACCAGTCCAGAATGATGCAAATGATAAATGAATAAACAAGTAAAAGCAGAAAATGGATGGAGTTAGAAAACCATCAATTAATGTTAAACCACAGTTGTGAATGTTTGATAAAGGAACAGGATATGTATAGAGTTTCAAGGGATCAATGCACAAATGATGAATTTTAAAGGGAATACGGTAGATATGCCGTGGAGAAACCCGGTAGATACCACAGTAACCAAGTGACTTTGAGGAACATGCTACAAAATAACCAATCGAAACTCTTCAAAAGAATCAAGGTCAAGAAAGACAAAGACGGAGGAACATTCCAGATGAAAGACCAAAGAGACACAATCACTGAATCAATGTGTGATCCTGGGTTGGAGGGTGGGCTGAAGTGAGGTGGGGGCTATAGGAGACGTCACTGGGGAAACTGACAACATTTGAATACAGACTGTGGGTTTCATGATAGTACTTATCAATGTTATGTTTCTCAAATTTGATAATTATACTGTATTTATGAAAAAGACTATTCTTTTTTTTTATTTGAGAGAGAGAGAGAGAAAACGAGCAGGGGGAGGAACAGAGGGAGAGAGAGAAGCAGACTGAGCAGGGAGCCCAATGTGGACTGGATCCCAGGACCCTGGGATCATGACCTGAGCTGAAGGCAGACGCCTAACTGACTAAGCCACCCAGGCATTCCTGAAAAAGAATATTCTTCAACCAAAGAGATACATTGTAATTGATGACAAAGGGGTATGATGTTTCCAGCCTCTCAAATGCTTCACAAAGAATACTTATGTAGCGTCATGAATGAGATGGGGCACAATGTTAAGATTATGGTTGAAGGGTATTGGGATTTTTCCTGGACTCGTCTTGCAGCTTTTCTGTAAGTTTGACATTATATCAAAATCTAAAGTTGAGGGAATGAAAGGGAGTATGGCCCAGGAAGTGATTCCTGAAGAACACGGCCTCAGGCCAGGCTATTAATCTCTTGGCTAAACAAGCCGAGGCCAAGCCTGGGTTGGTAGGTGCCGAGAGGCAGAAATTGATGATGAGAAGTCTGTAAATCAGAGAGCTGGTCTAGATCATAAAATCAGAAGTTAAAGAAACGCATGTTGGGCTCTAGGCAATTTAATTCCTTTGCATACATTATTCTGAAGGTTACTTTATAATTACAAGCATAACTAACACAAAGTTCCGTACTTCGTGGTTAAGGTTTTGTAGGGGAAGGAAAAACATCAGCGGCTGGAGCTAGGATCTGCACGCCTGCGCATGGGCCAGGCACCGGGCGCCCACTTCTCTGGGTCTTCCCAACACCCCTCTCTGGGAGATGTCACCACCTGCATCTTACAGAGCAGGGTGTGTTTGCAGACTGGCCCCATACACTGAAGGCAGGGAGAGAAGCAGGCCATTCCAGACGGGCAGGTGGTAGGGTTAATAAGCAAAGGGACCTTACTTAGGAGGCTTGTCCCAGGTGATGCAAGACCAGTGGATGTCTGTAGCCTGCTGCTCAGAATCTTAAAAGTTTATACAGAGGCCTTACCGGGGTTCCATCACATCTACCTCCCAGATGGTCTCCACAACACATTGCCCTCTCAAGGCTGCATCCTTGAAAATGGCTTCCCTCGTGGGACCAGGGGATGGAACACACCTTCCAGGGACAGGGGATGGGGTGACGAGCCCGGCATTGCCCAGAAGCATTTCCATCAACCAGGGGTCCCACCCTCTCCATGACCTCCTCCACCAAGGAGAAATTGAGGCATCAGAAGCGTGTCTTGCCCGAGGTCACACAGCTATAAAGTGTTTCTGGAAGGAGGTGACAGGGGGCCTGCAGAGAGAATGGAAAAACAGATGGATTTCGACCTCATTACCTCCTCTGGAAGGTAAGCTCCAGGGGGGTTAAGGTACCTTTGCCTATTTTATTCAGGGGTAGATGTCAGAACCTAGAGCAAACATTGCTCAAAGAAATGCTCAGTACGTCATTGCCAAATGAGTGAACAAACTGTCCCTAAGTCATTGCCAACTTCTGGTGACAGTCACTTGCCGTGTGGTGGCTCGAGGGGAAGATGAGAGGAAGTGAACCTGGTGAGTTAAGGCAACTCTTTCGAGGAACTTCGCCCTGATGGACAGAAGGGAAATTTGGCATTTTGTGGAGAGCATGAGGGTCAATGGAGGGCATCCTATAGGACCTGTTACATCATATTTATACATCTGTGGGATGGTCCAATTAAGGTAGAGAAATGACATAGGAGAGAAGGGGGATGCCAGGATCTTATGGGATTCCACAGTGACTGAATCTGGTCAGAAGAGACGGCATGAGAGCAGAGTGTGCCCAAGATCCTAAACACAAACTTGGGGTGTGTGTTTTGTCAGTGCCTAGCCCCACAAAGCAAGCAGATAATGACTCTACAAGTCCTGGGGAGAATGTTCACTGTCCCTGTGTTGTATTATGGAATTCTTCTCTGCAAGTCAAAAGTTTCCTCCACGTTATTTTCCTGGGGCAACCCACAAAAATCTCCTTTCTCTAAGAAGCTTCTGGAAACTTCTCATGGAAAAAGAACTTCCTTCCGGAATCTGCATTTTTCCTACCATGTGTCAGGGTTGTACTAGACGCCTCACTGAAACCACACACCAATATTAGGAAGTCTGTATTCTAAAACCCATATAATGATGTGGAATCTGAGGGCTACAACATTTAAAGAGCTTTCTGAACATTACACAGCTAAAGGTAACTTTCAGGAACTGAACCCAGGTTGTCTGTCTGGGTTCATGTTTTTCTACTATATGCCTCTTGGTGTATTTCGTTGCTTATTTGTTGGTGGTGTTTGGCGGGCCCCCTGGACCAGAGAGCCCAGCCCAGAGGGAAAGCCGCTGTGGGCAGTAGTGAGGCTTTAGATGATTTGGCCAGCCTGCTTCTCCAGGAAAAACCCCCGAAAGCTTGCCTACATGTCCCCTGCCAATGTACCGGGATAGGGCAGGACAGACCCAGCAAGTTTTAACGTCACAGTGGCAACATTTTTGCTTCAACAGGACGAGCTTTCTTCCTGTTTCTACAGAGAGCACCCAGAACATCAGCATTTCATCATTTAAAAATGTGTTTTCTCCCCATAGAGGAGCAGAGGAACCACCTCAAGCATATTCGTTCATAAAAAGAACCAGCAACCTACATGCAAAAATATGAACGGGTCTCAAAAATATTGGTGGAGCAAGGGAGGGAGGAAGACACCAGAGCAGTATGGTTCCATTTATATGAAGTTCAAGAACAAGCAAAACGACTCTATGGTAGGGGGAGTCAGGATCGTGACTGGTATCGACTGGCAGAGAGCAGGAATACATCTCCTGGCGTGATGGAATTACTCAGTATCTTGATCTGGGTGGTGGTTTCACAGGAGTCTGCACCTAGAGAAATTAACTGAGCTGAGCTATTAAGAACTGTGTGTTGTGTAGGTCAATTATGCCTCCGTTTTAAAATATGCCTTCCCTGAGAACATGGTCTTGCAGGGAAGGGTGAATATCCAGAAAAAACATGGGGCGGATCATCTTTTGGCAAAGGAGACAGGAGATGGACAGGGGTGGTTGGGGGGGCAATCAGTAGGTCTGAGGTAGAGGTGAATCAGGTACGTGTGTGTGGGGGGGTCTCTGCCAGCCACCAGGCACTCCGAGAAACCTGGATTCCCTGAATGGGAGCTGGGGAGCTGTCCTCAGCTTGGTCACCAGTGGGGCTGCCGTCAGAACCAGAGGCCGGTGGGAGAGCTTTTCCCTTGTTCTCTGTCCCTGTGAGTTGCTGGGGGAAGGAGGGGCCTTGGAGCACGGAGTTCTGCAGAGAAGTCGGCCAGGTTAAAATCCGCGTGTGTGTTCAGCTGCCTTGCTCCTAGGAAGTCACAGAGCTGCCCCGAGGGGAAGCTCAGGCAGAGTCAGCTCTGGTCAAATGGCCACACCCAACACACATACCCTGTCATCCTCTCTCCCTCCTTTTGTCACTTGGTCATTGAGGCAGTTTCGGATGGGGTTCCGGCTGACGTTCTCTCTTCCTCCACCTGGCAGGGCCATTATGTGGGATTTCATTCAAGTGTTGCTCTCACAGAGCATTTCAAATGCGATCACAGGCTGCACTCCTGACCTCGTGAGGGAGAGGGGAGTATGCTGGGAGAGGGACGGCCAGGGAGATGGAGCGAGGGGTGACAGGCAGCGAAGGGAGGATGGGCGGTCGTAGGAGAGAAAGAAGGGGCGTGGGGGGAGAGAACGCAGAGTTTAGAGATGAGTGTGCTCTCCCCTCTGCCCAAGTCCTCTGCCCATTTCTCTTTCTAACCATGGATACAGAAGATGGAGTGTCCACAGACCACGGAATAGGATTCAGCCACAAGAGAGGATATCCGTCATTTGCAATGACATGGAGGGGCCTTGGGGGCATTATGCTGAGTGAGATAAGCCAGGCAGAGAAGCACAAATATTGTAGGATCCCTCCTACGTGTGGAATTAAGAAAGCCAAAGTCAGAGAAACAGGGAGTAGAGTGGTGGTCGCTAGGGGCTGGCAGGTGGGGGCCTGCTTAAACAGCACTGTAATGTTCCCTGAATTTGTAATCGTATTCATTAAGGGTTCCAGACACGAAGCCTCTTCAGCCTCTTCGGAGGGGAGAGTAAGAAGAAAAAGTTGCAAACCTCAGGCTACCTCATCATGACAGCTCCCAGGAGCTAAGGAATGAATGGCCCAATTTTGCTTAACTTAAAATCTTCTCTCCCAATTGATGATGAGCACCTCCCTGTGTCCACAAGTGTGCATCGATTACCTGCTATATACAGAGCCCTGACACGTTTTGCTATGCAGAAGTACAAAAGAAATAAAAGGAAGAATAAAGACACATAAATACAGTGGATCAGTGACGACAATAAACATAAGTAGATCTACTTCTCTATTACAAGGCAAAAACTCCTTACAAAAACTGTCTTAAAAAATTCAAGTTATGTTGCTTGTGTCTTCAGTGAGAAATAGAGGCGGCAAATAAAAGAAAAACCAGCAAGCAAACCTCAGGAAACAAAATTAAAAAGAAAAAGGAAAGCAGAGTTGGCCATATTACAAACCAGGGAGTTTAAAGAGTATATCAGACTGAAAACAATTTGGGTTTTGGACTTAGACCTCAGCTTCTGTCTTAACCTTGACTGATCATCAAGTACCTTACTGAAAAAGTTAGGAGTAAATAACACTTTCATTTCAGGATTGTGCTAATTAAACTGAATGATGAGGCCTATGTGTAAAACTCACTACAGTATCCTGGCTCATGGTAGCTAGATCGATAAAGGGTGATATGTATTGTTTTTATTATCACTGTCTTAAAACAGATTTCTGCTCTAAAAATGAAATGCAGTAGATCATTGACAATTTCAAGATCTAAGTCCTGAAATACGTACGATTCCTTAAATTCACAGAGAACAACCACCAAGTGAGTTCTTATTTGTTACAGATTTCCCTAAATGCTCACAAATAGACCAGACTTCAAAATGACAAGACCTCACATGCTATTGAGCTACTGAAATCCACTGTCTTGACCAGGGGTTGAAAAAATCAAATCCATATAGAGATCAAGCTGGAAATGCAAATGAGTGAAACTGTCTGGGTAAGATATATGCTTTCGACACAGACATATCACAAATATATATTAAACACATAGGACATCTTTCAATTCCACAATCCCAAGTTTTCTTGAAATGCATGGTCTTGCAAGTCTATATTTTGATAGAGATGGATATAATAAATACCTCACTTTTTCCTTAATTATCCCAATAGGAAAAGAACCTAAATGCAATCATAAATGTCAAGGTGCACTTGCATTTAGGCTCAGAGAGGCAAAAGGGAGTGGTGGAGAATAGTGGAAAGCAGTGAGTGAGACACACTGTCAGCTCCAACAGGTGGATGCCAAGTGGGCCTAGCATTGCTAGATTTCTCAATCTTTCCAAAGACACAGGAAATTTGGGTTTTTATGGGGGAACATTCCAATATTTAAATATAACTTTTTTTAAAAAAAAAAAAAACATGATGTGGGCTGACAGTCTGTGGGGCAAACAAAACAAATTTACGGATGTCTGGCCAGCCAAGGCCCTTTATCACCTGGCCATGGAATCATCTTATAAAAATCACAGTTATTAATTTACTCTCTACATATCTACTTCCTACTGAGTTCAAAGCATTCATGCTAAACACCGGAGGAGGTCTCAGCCTAAAAAAAGTGGAGTGCAGTGTTTGCAACTCTGGGTTTTGGAATCACACCTCCTTCTTTTGATTCCCAACTGTGCTACCTCTGAGCCGTGTGCCATTGGGCAATCTTCCTGTCACTGATCAATAAGATGGGGATGATTCCTAATTTTCTAGGGTGCTATGACAAGGGACACAATGCCTTCATTGTTCAGAGTGAACCTGTATTTGCAGATTGTCCATAGCCTGGCACAAAGAAAGGCTCACTCTTAGGATAATTAACAGCCCATCAATAAGGTTGTGGCATTTCATCCTGTGTGTCTGTAATCTCCTTCCCTGGCAAGCTTCCTGTTAACGCTGGCCAGGGCTCCCCCCCCTTTTTTTTTAATAATGTCTACTCATCCGGCTACCACCCAAATTAACACAGCTGATGTAGATACAGATGCCTCTTCTCTGGACATTTCAGCCGTCATGTTGAATTATGTGGCTTGAGCCTCATGGTGCCACTGTGCCTTGTAACACAGTGTTACATCAGATGCCGTGAATCACCCAGGCCTGTTAGACCCAATTTATGTCCAACTGCAGAGCGATATTTTCTTGTGTCATGTCATGTCATGTGCATCCTTACTGACTGAGGTGGTGGCTGTAAGAGCCCCTAAATTCAGAGTCCTGGACCGTGCTGCCACATTAAAAGAGCCCCTTCCCTTCCTAGCCCTGGGCCTCCATCCTCAGCTTCCCTAGAAGACTCTCCACCCTGTTCTTACTGGAAAGCTCCCTTTCTTGCATTCCCTGATTCAGGCTAATGGCCTTTTCGACTTCAAGACTTCTCCAAATGCTTGCCTGATCTGCTTATCTCTCTTTGGTAAAGAATCAGTACCGGCTGTATTCTAGATTGTATACACCCTTACATCCCCTCGAATCTTCTTTCCCGCCCTTGTGTATTTTTCCCTGTCCTCTTACTCAGTTTTGAGGACTCGAGAGCTCTCTTTATTTTTATGACATCCCTCACATTTGGGATAAGGATCATTTATGCACAGCACGATGTAAAGAAAAGTCTCTGGGGTCCAATGGCCATGCTTTTGAGCTCCCCTGACCTGCCCGCTGTTTGACTTTGGGCCAGTCACTTTTCCCCTAGAGCTAAGACCCATCATCTGTTAAATGAGGGTGTTCATGTTCCATGATTCATACAGTTGTAGAGACTGAGTGGACAGTGAGGTTGGCCATCAGCATTTCTGGCACTTTATCAGCACTCAACAAATGTTTGCTCCTTCATTATTATAACATGCCACAGGACTTTCGCTCCTGAGGGTAAAGGCTAGGACTTCATTTCTGAACTTGCTGGCGTGTCTGATATGTGAAGGAAGGGCTGAGCGTGCATCGGATTGGGGGGGGCCCTCCTAGGAGACATGAGCCCCTAATGCAAGCGCTTTGCTTCCCAAAGTGAAGAGAGCTCTTGGAGTCTTCCCCTCACCCCCCAGCATCCATGAACTTCCCTCCAAGTCTGGGCTGAGTCCTTGTAACACTTACCCTGGAGAGTCTCATCACCTGGAGGGCTTGTTCAAGCACAGACTGCAGGCCCCACCACCCAGTTTCTGATCAGCAGGTTTTGGGGAGACCAAATGATCTGCTTGTCTAACACGTTCCCAGAAGCTGCTTTTTTGCTGCTCTGAGGACCACATTTTGGAAACCACTGCCTTTTTTATTACCACTCTGCTCTACCTTGGTGGTGCTCAACCAGGGATTAATTCAAGCACCTCCTGGGGGGACATCTGGCAACATCTGGAGACGTTCTGGCTTTCCCAGCTGGGCTGGGGGGAGATGTTGCTTCCGCGAGGGGGAGAGGCCAGAGATGCTGTTGCACATCCCACAGCGAGGGGCAGAGCCCCCACAACAGAGAATGACATGGTCTGAAATGTCACTTGTGTCCAGGTTGAGGAGCCCTGCTCTTCCTCCCCCTCCCATGACGACCAGACACCCGGAAGTCAGCAGGCCTCCACGGTGGGTCCCCCCTCCTCCCCTCTGCCTCGAACAAACAACTTCAGGCCCTCAGCCCCCCAGGCTTCGCCGCTCCACGGCAAGAGCTGTATGGTCCCACCACTAGCCTGCCTGGAGCCCTTCTGTAGCTCTTCGCAGCCCCTTTGACGAATACTAAGACCCTGCCTGCGCTCATGGGGCTGGGTTGTCTCTCCAGCCTCCTCTCCTGCGCTCACTTCACTGACTCTATCCATCAGCCACTCAGATCTGCTCTCAGGTTCTCGACAGTGTGAAGCTCTCTCTTACGCTGGACCTTAGCTCATTTGCTCGTTGGTCTAGAATGCTCTTCCTCATCTCTTGGTGTATTAGTCTGCTATGGCCGCCGTAACAAAGTACCACAGTCTGGGTGGGTGGCTTAAGCAACAGAAATGTATTTTCTCATAACTTTCAGTCTCCATATCAAGATCAAGGCGCTTATCCAAAGTCAAAGTGTTGGCAGGGTTGGTTTCTTCTGAGGCCTCCCTCCTTGGCTTGGAGATGGCTGTCTTCTCCCTGGGTCCTCCCATGGTCTCCCTTCTGTGTGTGCCTGTATCCTAATGGCTCCTTATAAGGACACCAGTCATATAGATTAGGGACCACCCAAATGACCTCAATTTAACTTAACTGCCTCCTGAAAGACCCCAAAACAGTCTCATCTGAGGTACTGGGCATTAAGACTCCTGCATACGAATCTGGGGGCACACAATTCAACCTGTGATAGCAGGCCACCAAAATTTTCCCTCAGCTTCAACCTCCTCGTCTCTCAAATAGGGATAATGAAGCAGGAAAGCCAATGCGCTGAAGAGAAGTGTGGTGAAGAAACATGTCTTTCCTAGTACCAACCCAACGGCCTGTCGTTCATCTAGCTTCTCTCCCAGGAGGCCGGAGGTGGGGGTCGAAGGAGGGACCAATGCCTAGGGCCACATCACCGTCTGGAATCTTGCTCCTCGAAGCATGGTCACTGGACTTATCAGCCTCACCTGGGAGCTTGTCGGCAATGCAAAACCTCAGGTCCCACCCCAGACCGACTGAGTCAGAAGTTGCCTTTTCACAAGGTCTTTTGGTGATTTGTGCGCACATTAAAATGAAGCAGCAAGGGTCCAGACAAACTACAGAGTCACTCGATTGCTGCCCATTGCCAACACATGTCCCCGACCCTTGCAGCCTCTCCAGCAAGAGAAGATCTGCCATCCCCTCTTTGCCATGCTTCTCAAGTCGTTAGGTTTCTTCCTGGTGTCACTTTCTCCGGCAGACAGGAGGAGGAAATATTTTCTCAGAAAGACAAGCTTCAGCCCTGACATTTCACCTCCGTGGCCTGCAGCCCGTCAGTCAGGAGAGGGTCGAAGGTCACCTACTGATCCCCGTGTGGCTCAGGCTTCCTCGTCTGCTCTTAAGAAGGTCAGCAGGTCCAGAGTCGGATTTATGCAGCAGAGAAGCAAAACCATCATGATGGGTCAGTAACACGCATCAAGCAGACAGTGTGGATGGGAAGCTGTGGTCCGGAATGTCAAATTGCTCTCAGGCCTATCAGGAGAGATGCTCAATTAATTCTGTCCTTTAACATCTTCTGGAAAAGCTCTGTGCATAAGAGCAACCCGCGCTACCAGTTCTCAGAGCTCACCTGCATGCTTCTGGCTTTGGCATCAGCCCCTAGAATCTGAGGACGCAAGCTCCAAGCACATTCCACTATGGGCCACTGTGGGCCAAGTGCTTTTGGCTGTGGCCATGCATTTGGAACCGCGAGAGCTTCTGGCCCCAATTTTAAAAAGGCTGCGTCATTTTTCAGCAATGGCTCTGGTGCCACTGCACCCCAGGGCCACGACGCTCTCTGTAACACAGCTAACCCCACAAAGCCCATTAGCAGCTCAGCCTGCTCCCTTCTGCTTCCCAGGCTTTGCTGTCGGCGATCAGACCTAGCTGCCTCCACGGCAACCACAGATGGAACAGTTTATTTAGGACACCGTAAAAACTATTCGTGTCCTGCGCAGGGGCTTCTTATCGGTCTGGACGAACAGCTGGACAATTTCCTGGGCTCCTCAGTCTGTTGCTCAGACACCCGGGAATCCTATTGCCGTGTCCTTAGCCGTGCCTCATTTCTGGCAACTTACAACACACGCACTGTTAAATATCCATCCCCGAACGTCAGCCAGGCCTGTGCCTAGTATCTGCATCTGAGGGTTTCGTTCTGTGCACCACTTTAGGCACAAAAATAGTCCCCTGACCCCAGAGGACACAGCCCTCTGATTTGCACGTGGTCCCCATTGATGGAAGATGCTCTAAGTATTCACAGGAGCGAATAAGCTGACCTACCTTAGCATCAGTTTTTTAAATTATTAAAAAAATTTTTTTTTAAAGATTTATTTATTTGGTGGAGGGCAGAGGGAGAGAAAGAATCTCAAGCAGGCTCCCCACTGAGCACAGAGCCTGACGCGGGGCTTGATCTCACAATCCTGAGATCAGGACCTGAGCCAAAATCAAGAGTTGGGACACTTAACCGACGGAGCCACCCAGGCGCCCCTGCATCAGCTTTTACTTATTTATTTTTTAAAGATTTTATTTATTTATGTGACAGAGAGAGACACAGCGAGAGAGTGAACACAAGCAGGGGGAGTGGGAGAGGGAGAAGCAGGCTTCCCGCGGAGCAGGGAGCCCGATGCGGGGCTCGATCCCAGGATCCTGAGATCATGACCTGAGCCGAAGGCAGACGCCCAACGACTGAGCCACCCAGGCGCCCCCCTCATCAGCTTTTAAAAGGTGAATGATTTTTTTTAATTTTTTATTGTTATGTTAATCACCATATATTACATCATTAGTTTTTGATGCAGTGTGCCATGATTCATTGTTTGTTCATAACACCCAGTGCTCCCTGCAGAACGTGCCCTCCTCAATACCCATCACCAGGCTAACCCATCCCCCCAAAGGTGAATGATTTTGATTGAATTTGTCTCCTCAGCCCCCCTGAAATGTTTTGAAGTCTCATCAGTGGCAATCGAGCCGGCAATTACTGGCTGATGTCAGGTGCTTCCCAAGTGAAAACGTTTCGGCACCACTCATTTTTTTAAATTAAACTTTTCATTCTGAGATCATATAAATTCATGCAAAGTCCTAAGAATTCACGCAGAGATTTCCAGCGTGCCCTTTATCCAGTTTCCACCAAGTGTAACATCACGCAACACTGTGTACAGGGCTGTTGATATTGATACAACCTAGATACAGAACATCTCTGTCACTACAAGCATCCTTCATGATGCCCTTTTATTTTTTAATTTTTAATTTTTTAAATTTTTTTATTCTTTTAAAGATTCTATTTATTTGTCAGAGAGAGAGAGAGAGAGAGGGAGAGATCACAAGCAGGGGGAGTGGCAGGCAGAGGGAGAGGGAGAAGGCGGCTCCCCGCCAAGCAAGGAGCCCGACGTGGGACTCGATCCCAGGACAATGGGATCATGACCTGAGCCGAAGGCAGACGCTCACCCGACTGAGCCACCCAGGTGCCCCATGATGCCCTTTTATAGACACACTGGCTCCCTTTCCCCGCTGCTTGAGGCGAATCTGTTGTGACCTGTTTCTTTGACTTGAGCACATCAAGGAAGTTCTATAAATGGGATCACAAAGTCCATAACCTTTTGAGATTTTTTTTTTTTTTTTACTTTCATTCAAAATCATTCTCTGGAGATTTACCCAGGCTGTGTTTATGTATCATTTGTTCCTTTTTCTTGCTGGGCAGTATTTCCTGGTATAGATGTACCAGTTTGTTTAACTAGCCACCCTCCGAAGGACATCTGGGCTTCTGGATATAATAAATAAAGCTTATGTAAACATCTGTGTACAGATTTGTGGGAACATATGTCTTCATTTCTCTGGGATAAATGCCCAGCAGAGCAATTGTTGGGTTATATGGCAGCGGCATGTTTGATTTTTTTTAAAGAAACTGCCAAATAGTGTTCCAGAGTGGCTGCACCATTCTACACTCTCGCCAGCCATGTAGGAGTGATCCAGTTTTTCTACATCTTTCCCAGCATTTGGTGTTGTCACTATTTCTTATGTTAGCCATGTTGATAGAGGTATAGCAATATCTCATTTGTTTTTATTTGTATTTCCCTGCTGGCCATTAATGTTAGACATCTTTTCATGTGTTTATTTTTATCCGTGTACCCTCTTTGGTGTAACATCTCTTTATAGCTTTTGCCCATTTTATATTTCCTTTTTTTTTCTGTTGAATTTTGAAAGTTCTTTACACATTCTAGATGTTAGTCCTTTGTCAGATGTGTGGTTTGCAAATATTCCCTCTCGTTCAGTGGCTTGTCTTTTCCTCCACTTACCAGGACCTTTTATAGAGCAAAAGTTCTTAATTTTGATAAAGTCCAATTTATCAAGTTTTTTTTAATGGATCACATTTTTGGTATCAAGTCTAAGAACTCTGCCTGATCCTAGATCTCAAAGATGGTCTTTTATTATTTTTATGGTTTTACATTTCAGACTATAGTTCATTTGGAATTTATATATATATATATATATATATATATATATATATATATATAATATAAGA
>NW_027397075.1:8122437-8136499 GCF_003265705.2 Callorhinus ursinus | reverse complement strand
GTGGAACAGAACAGAGAACTCAGATTCTCACAAATACATCTAACTTATTTTGACAGAAGTGTATGCCCCTGGACATCCAATTTCTCCAGAATCTTTTATTGAAGAGTTTATCTTTTCTGTATCAAATTACTTTTGCACTTCTGTCAAAATAAGTTAGGTGTATTTGTGGGAATCTGAGTTCTCTGTTCTGTTCCACGGGTCTATGTATTCATCCCTCCATCAACACCACCGATTCTCAATTATTGTAATTATTACAAAATAAGTATTATAAAGTTATATATCTATAGGCTCTGGCTATATAACAAATCTTGAAATCAGGCTGACTGATTCCTCCCACAGTATTACTCTTTTTCAAAAAATGGTTTCTGCTACGCTAGTTTCTCTGCTTTTACATATAAATTTTAGAATAATCTTGTCTCTTGTAAACCCCTGAACTCATTTATTAGTTCTAGAAGGTTTGTGTTTTGATTTTTTTTTGGTATATAATTTGGGGTTTTCTCTACAATCATGTCATCTGAAAATAGGGACTTTTTTTTTCCTTCCTTGACTTAATTGAATTTGCTGGAATTTGGAGCACTATGTTGGTTAAGGGGGGAGAAAATAGATGTTCTTACCTTCCCAACCTTGAAAAAATAGTCAGGATGTTCTAAAAACTTATGAAAGTTTGTTTTTAATCCCTATTTTTCTGAGAGTTTTTTTAAATCAAAAATAAGTGTTGAATCTTGTCAAATACTTTTTTCTTTGCCAGTTGATATGATCATGTGATTTATTCTTTAGTCTGTGAATATGGTGGATGACATTGATTGATTCTCAAATATGATATCCCTGAAATAAACCCCACTTGGTCAGGTGTGTAATTCTTGCTGTATATTGTTGAATTCTGTTGGTTAATATTTTGTGAAAGATTTTTGCATATATATTCATGAAGGATACTGGTCTGTGCTTTTCCTGTCTTCTGCTATCTTTGTCTGGTTTTGGTATCCTGGTGTCAGGGTAATACCCACTTCTTAAAATGAATTGGTAAATTTTCATTCCTCTGAAGAGACTGAATAGATTTCATGTTATTTTTTCTTTAAATGTGTATTAGAATTCTTAAGGGAAAACATCAGGGCCTGGAGGTTTCTTTTTTAGGAGTTTTATATTAAAATTCAATTTCCTTAATAGCTATGGGGCTATTCACATTATTTCATTTTGAGTGAGTTGTGGTAATTTGGGTTTTTCAAAGAGGTGGTGCATTTCATCTGAGTTGTCAAATTTATGTGTATAGAGTTGTTTATACCATTCACTTATCCTTTTGATGGCTCCGGGGTCTGTAAAGATAGCCCCTGTTTTTTTCCTGATCATGGTAATTTGTGCCTTCTCTTTTTTTTTTTCCTTTGTCAGTTTCACTAGACGTGTACCAATTTCCAAAGAACCAGCTCTGTTTCATCATTGCCTCTATTGTTTTCCTGTTTTCAATTTCACTGATTCCTGCTGTTGGATTTATTATCTCCTTCCTTGTAAGTGCTTTGGGTTTACTTTGTTCTTCTTTTCCTAGCTTTATGAGATTGGAGCTTAAATTATTGATCCTTATTAAATTATTGATACTGCTCCTAATGCATGCATCCAGTGCTATAAATTTCCCTCTCAGCACTGCTTTAGTTGTGGGCCACAAATTTTGGTATGTTGTATTATCACTTTCATTTAGGTCAATATATTTTTAAAATTTCCCTTGACACTTTCTCTTTGCCCCATGGATTATGTAGAAATGTGTTTAGTTTCCAATTGTTTGGAGATCTTCTGTTATTGCTATCTATTTTGATTCTATTGTGGTTGGAGGATATACTCTGCATGATTTTAATCCTTTTCAATTACCAGAGGATTATTTTATGGCCCAGGACATGGCTGTCTTGGAACATGTCCCATGGGTACTTGAAAAAAATTTGTATTCTATTGTCAGGTGCTGTGTTATATAAATGTTGATTAGATTTGTTAATTGATACTGTGTTCTCCCATATCCTTGCCAATTTTCTAACTGTTCCGTCAATTACAGAGGGAGAGGTGTTGACGTCTCAACTATCATGATGGACTTGTCTACTTCTTTTATGTCTATCCATTTTTGCTTCACGTACATTTCAACTCTGTTGTTTAGTGCTTACATCTTTAGGACTGTCTTCTTGTTTGAGTAACACTTTTAACTTTATATAATGTCCATGTCTGTTTCTGGCAATCTTTTTTTGTTTTTGCTATAACCTCTACTTTATCTGATATTAATATTGACATTCCTCCTTTCCTTTTATTAATGTTCATAGAATATATTTTTTCCAACCACTTATTATAAATCTGCCTCTGTTATATTTAAAATGAGTTTCTTGCAGACAGCATGTATTTGGGTTATGCTTTTACTTTTTTTAAAGATTTTATTTATTTATTTATTTGAGAGAGAGAATGAGAGAGAGAGAGAGCATGAGAAGGGGGGAGGGTCAGAGGGAGAAGCAGACTCCCTGCTGAGCAGGGAGCCCAATATGGGACTCGATACCGGACTCCAGGATCATGACCTGAGCTGAAGGCAGTCGCCTAACCAGTTGAGCCACCCAGGCGCCCTTGGGTTATGCTTTTAAATCCACTCTGCCAATCTATGTCTTTTAATTGGTATAGTTAGATGATTTGCATTTAATATAATTATTGATTTGCTGGGGCTCCAGTCTGCTTTTTTCCCCTGCTTTTTCTTTCTGCCTTTAATTTCTCTGTTTTCCCTTCTTTGCCTTCCTGTAAGTTACTTGAACATTTAGAATTCCATTTGGAGGTATCTATAGTATTTATTAGTTCACTCTCTATACAAAACTTACCACAATCTACTGCTATCATCATTGCACCAGTTCCTGCAGAGCACAGAAATCTCGCCTACCTTTATGTACCTTTATCATCCCATTTATAATGTTATTATACTCTGGTTGGTTTTTTTTAGTCTGTGCCTACTAGCATTTCTGGGTTGTCAGCTTCTTCACCTCTGTATCTGAGAATAGGAGACACACATAGAAACCCCAAGAGAACTCAGCCCTGTGTCATTCCTTGGGCTCCAGGGTCCTCAACCAGCTTGTTTCTCGCCATCTTTCCGAATCTTCTTATACTTGTTTTATATGTAACTTCTAGGATTTTTACTTGTACTTAAGAAGAAGAATGGGGAAAAGTAGGTCTACCCCATCTTTCCAGGAACAGACATCTACCCTCATTATTTTTGTCCTATTTCATCAACTCTGAGTTTGTCGCATATTTTTATAACAACCCTATTGAGAACTGTATTCACATACTATAAAATTCACTGTTTCAAGTGTACAATTCGTGGGTTTTGGTATACTGAGAGAGTTGTGCAACTATCAACACTAATCTTAGAACATTTTCATCACCCCAAAGAGAAACTCCACACCCATTAGCAGTTCTTCCCCATTTCCCAGTCCCCCCTGCCCCACCACTGGCAACCACTAATCTATATTCTGTCCCTGGGAGTTTACCTCTTTGGGACATTTCATATAACTGGAATCATACAACATGTAGTCTTCATGGCTGGCTTCTTTCACTCTTAATATTTTCAGTGTTCATTAATGTAGCAGGTGTCAGTACACCATTCCTTTTATATAGCTGAATAATAGTCCGCCGTATGAAGAACACATTTGTTTATCTGTCCTGCAGTTGATGGATGTTTAGGTTATTTCTGCTTTTTGGCTATTATGAGTAATGCTGCTATAAATATTCATGTACAAGTTTTCGTATAGATACAAGCTTTCATTTTTCTTGAGTAAATACTCAGCAGTCAGACTGCTGGGTCGTATGTTGACTCTCTGTTTACCATTTTGAAGACCTGCCAGACTTATTTCCAAAGCAGTTGTAAACCCATTTTGCATTTCCATCAGGAATGTCTGAGGGTTACATCATACATTTTTTAACGTCCCTGAAGTTGGGATGTATCTTTTAATTGATGACACTGTACAATGAGAATTGGCAATGTCTTTTTTCTCTCCTAGTGACAAATAAAATGACCCATTTTGCAATACATAGCATCTTAGATTGGACGGTACGTGGTAATTGTTCATCACCACATAAACACAGCCAGTCTGGATAATAATGCAAAAGCACAGGTGAGAAAAATTCAGCAGTGGGAAAGGGAGCAGAGTTGATGAGTGGAATTTAGATTTCACCTCTGGTTGACAGAACAAGGAAAGGAAAGAAGATATGTGAGGAATATTTACAATAAAGGAATTTATAAATGTGATATATTTGAGAGGAAGAGAGAGGTGAAGTAGTTTAAATGAAGCAAATCAAATGAAGGAATCAATAATGTATAAAACTCATTGATCCATAAATAGCAGAACTAGAACATTACTTAGAAATACGGAATTAACGATCCTAAGAAACAACGAAAGGTGACGAGGGTGGTTCGTGTCTTCAACATTATGTGTTGTGGGAGTGGAAGGATGTGGGGTTGGTGACGTGCAGGGGCTACTCCTTTATAAGCCCTTCGGTTATGTTTGGTGTTCAGCCATGTATATGGCTTTAATAAAAATGTTTAAAATCCATACTAAGATGAATTTTAAAAGATGCTTTATTAAACTAAACTCCTTGTGGTGAACACTTTGACAGTGCGAAGAAATACAAGATACGGATGCTGAATAAGATGCCAAAAAGGATGGAAATAATGCCTGGCAATGGATTGATCAAAACTGTCCACTTGACAGATGCTATTTATCCCACATGGGTTCCATTATATGCATTACTTAGGCCATTTCTCCAGGACCCAAGAACAGCACAAGAGGAAAGAGAGAAGCATATTATCACATACTAATGACTCCAATTTCCAGGTGGAGGGAGGTTAACATTGGGATTCTGATTTTGTTCCCAATATTACCCAGGTGCATGATTAAACTAAGCTATTCAAACTCTCTGTGACTCGGTTTTCTCATCCCTAAAATGGGGAAAATACTTGACTTAATTCACAAGACTGTTATGAAAATTAAACAAAACAAGGGCATAAAAATTCCTTGGCAAGTACGGAGTGTGGGTAAGTGTTCCTAGTTAAGTCTTCTTGCACATCAGCAAAATAGGCATTGGCAATTACGACACGGGACTCCCGAGGCTTTCCCGGAAATTACTAATATTTGGTGATCTGCAAGCTACTGAGCTTTCAGTTTTGCTTCACCCTCCTCTTCCTTGAAAATATTAAATATGAAGATTCGAAACATTCACCAATCTTCTCCGTAGGAGTCATGATGTAAGAAGTGTATGCGTCACATGCCAGTTGTAAGTAAAGTGTGAATCTAAGGTCTTGTGCAGTGTTTCATGGACCAGAAAACACGCCTTGGGCACGTGTGAAATATTTTCGTGTGGCAAATGACCAAGGGCTTCTGTTTATGTACGTATTTTAGGATACTCCATCTGGTTCCCTCATCCCACCCCAAACCGACATGGAGCATCACAAGCAATTCACCCTCGCCCACAGGAAGACTGAAAGCACTTTCTAGACGATGATCATTTATTTGACTTTCAGAAACATATGTCATATATCAGAACAGAGTAAGCTCTTCCTCCATGTCCTCCATGGACTCCAAGAGCTTAGGAATAAAAGTTCGTTGACATGTGTGGTGTGCAGAGGATGAGCCTCGGCACTGAGCTTTCTGCTGGGTGTGTAGCCTCTCCTGTTACACAGATTTAAGGCATGGCATTCACGCTCCCAACCTTATAAATGAGGATGCAGGCTTCGAAAGATTGGCCAAATTGCTCAGAGTCAATGGACTAAAAAGGGAGAAGCCAGAAGTCAAGCGCTACCTTGAAGTCTGAGCTCTTGACCACGAGGGTGTGCACCCCTGTTGTGTACATCAGGACTGATAGAAGATCCGAAGGGGAAGAAGCTTCTAGTACCCATCATTTAATCTTTGCAGCAACCCTGAGGGATTGATTTAATGATCACCATTATTCTTTTCTCTTCGCCAATGAGAAAATCAAGAAGCAGAGACGTGAAGAGTCCAAGAGGGAAGTAAAACAGAGGCAGGGTCAGAACTGATGGCCAGGCAGCCCGCGGGGGTGGGGAGGAAAGAGGTGGAACAGTCTGTTGGTGGGGGGAAGCCCAGAGGCAGGTAAGGGGTGCAGAGGATCCTGGTTCAATGCTCCACTTAGGATGATGTACCCTGGCCTGGATGTATCATGAGCCAACTTAATTATAGTGAGGGCTGGAGCTGTCTATGGGGCAACGAAGCTAGAAGGCAGTAAAGCTGGTGCCGGATGTCTCTTTGCCACCATCTGGGAGGTGGGTAAAGAAGCCAACACAGAGGGCACCAGAGCCAGGAGATGGAGTATGAACAATTTCTACTGATATCACTTCAGCACCTGGATCTGGTGATGCTTGAAGTCCCCACTGGACTCTCTGTCATGTTGGCCAATGCCGTTCTCCCTTGTGCTGAGTTTGAAATGAGTTTCCATGAGTCTAAGTGGCAAGAGTCCTGAAAACAGACACCAACAGCTTTTCACGGCACAGATACCCAACTGTTCTATCCGTGGAACCATGATGATCTCTGGTAACCTGGGGTAGACGGGAGGGAGTTCCCCAAGGTCACGTTGCCAAACACAGAGGCCAAGATTAAAGGTCTGGAATCACACTCCCAATCTCTGCCTCCATCCCTAGTTAGGACACAACCAAGAGGTTTTTAAGGAAATTGTCCACTATGTCAATCTTGTTCATTTTATGTTGGATTCTTCAGATCATGTTCCATGACTAGAGTTTCCTAAGAAACTGAAGAGTAGCTCCTTTTTGTAGTACCTGTTGGAATTCTTTTGGGTAATTAAAGGAGAAGGCAGTGTGTAGGCATTTTGGGGTAGATGATTTATCTCATCTCTTTCTCACATTAACCCTCAGAGAGGATTATCCTCATTTCTACTATGTGGATAAAAATACTAAGAGTCTAAACTCAGCTGGCTGGCTCCCTATCCCATACCGGTAACAGCTTCACCACCAGGCTTTCTACACACAGTGACATGGGGACGGAGGGTCTGCCCTTGGTGAGCTCACGCATTTCCTGTATGACTTGTAGCAGAAAGCAGACAGCCGCGAGTTGAAGCCCAGCGCCTCAATCCATCTGCCGTGATTTGGACAAGGGACGTCCCTTCTCTGAACCTCTCGGTTTCCCATCTGTAGGTCTGGGATAAGTCAAATACTTACGGGAGTGCTGTGAGAATTCTTGATGAAATACACGTGCAGCCCCAGTAATCCTCACTGCCACAACAAAATAAAGGTACCATGTGAAGTGATGGGTATGTTAATTAGCAATTGTGGTGATCATTTCCCAATGTATGTGTGTATCAAATCATCACATTGCACACCTTAAATATATAGTTTTTGTCAATTATAGCTCGCTAAAGCTCAGGGGGTTGAGGGGGGACGGCTTATGGAGCATCTCCCGAATTCCAGCAGAAGAAGGTGGAGGGCAGAGGGCGTGGCGAAAGCGCTAGACACAATAATGGGGAGCAGGTGTCCTGATGTCAAGGAAACTGACAGTCAGGCTCAGGCATCTATAGATAAGCTGGGTGGTTTGGAGGAAATCACCTGACCTCCTTAGACTTCATTCTCCTTCGGTGTGATACAGGGTCAACGACAGTTGCTTCCTTTAGGATGGTTGTATGATGAATGAAACCATGCATATGAATTGCAAAGCCTGGGCCATATAGCAAGGGCTCTCTATTAGGTGTTGCTGTCACTCCCAGACCTCAGCACTGGAAGCCAGGGGGTAGGTTCTCAACCTTTGGCTGCCTGCATAAGAAAGTCACCCAGGGAGCTTTTAGAATCTTGATTCCCAGCCATACCAGGCCAACTAAATCATAACCTTCGGGGATGAAAGCCAGAGATCAATATTTTGTAAAGCTCCCCAGGTGACTCCGAGGTATAGCCGAGATGTATCTTGTGCCATGGAATCAAAGATCATTTTTAGGGAAGCTCACCCTCCCTCTGGGGAGCTCACAGTCTCCCTGAAAAGCCCGGCATGTAACGAGATGCATATAGATGGTGATTCTATATTGCAGGAATGAGCAAGCCAGAAGGAGCAAACTGCAGGAGGAATGCCAGTCTTAAGGTGTCTTTGGACCTAAGAGGCATAAAAAGTAAGGAAAAAAAGGAACCTCGTACTATTTTTCTTGTTTGTATATAAAGGAAAGTAACTGCCCATGACTCATATTCTGGCAACAACAGTTGAATTTCATGGAAGTCACTAGGTCACTCCAACCCAGCCTGACACCACCAGCCGGCAGTTATAAAGAGGCCCTGGGTGTCCGTTAACCGCTCCAGGCCTTGGCTTACTCCTTTGTGAGATGGGTGAGTAACTGTAATGCTCTTTTTAGGGCCTGCCAGATGGTGAAAAGATCTTGTCACCTGCCCCAAAGAGGTGTTCCAAGATGAGGTGTGAGACCCGGGAGACTCACTGCAGTCTGCTCGGGGTATGTGAGATCAGAACCATCCTCTGTGATCAATGATGCCATTCCACCGGCCTGCCCAGATTCCTCTGGTCCTTTTTGGTGAAAGACTCTTGATAAGTCAATGCTCAATTCAGAGTTCACACTAAGGACAAAGAAGACTGATAAAAACTAGTTTGGTGTTGTGGGTTGAACTGTGTCCTCTCCCAAGAGATACACTGACGTCTTAACCCCCAGGGCCTGTGAAGGTGACCCTCTTTGAATACAGGGTCTTTGCAGATGCAGTCAAGTTAAAATGAGGTCTTACTGGATTAAGGCAGGCTCTATGTCCAATGACTGGCGTCCTGCTAAGGTGAGGGAGGAAAGGAGACAGGGAACAGCAGAGGGGAAAGGAGACAGGGAACAGCAGAGGCACAATCAGAGTGACATTTCTGCAGCCCGAGGCACAAGCTAGGAGAGACGAGGAAGGGCCCTCCCCCGGACCCTTCAGTGACACCTTGACTTTGGACTTCTAGTCTCCAAAACTGTGAGCCAATCCATCTCTGTTGTCTTAAGCCACTCAGTTTTGTGGTCACTTGTTACTGTAGCCCTTGGAATACAAATACAGCCGGTGGCCTCTCCTTTTTCAAACAGGAATGGGAACCATCTAAGGCCACTAGCTCTGCTCAGAGAGCCTCAGAGCAGAAAGATCACTGTCCACTGGGGATTGAGGTTGAGTGGGTTGGCTCTCGCTAGCCAGGATCTCAGGTGCCCAAAGCTTCATAAGTACCTTTCAGAGGATTCACTGCCTTGCTTTTGTTCAAGGCGAAGACGGAACATGGCTTTGGGAGAATTTGTTAAAATCAGTTGGATTTTTAAAGACTTTTACTTTTAAGAGTGAAGATTTCTGTTGCATCATCTGGCCATGTGGAAACCAATACCAGGACCCTCCCCACCTCCCTAGTGAAGAAGGTCAAAGAACCTTCTCTTCCATTCCTTTAACTTCTGAAAAGCAGACCACACTTGGCTTCAAGCCAGACTCACGCAGATTATGATATTATCTGCAGTTTCTTCCCAATCCCACCCCCTTCTATAATTACAATACGTGGCCAGATTCCTTCATGAAATGTACTGTTTTCCATCTTTTCTAGGCTCTCCCAATTGCCATGCAGACAGATTTCTCTCACTTAAAATCCACAATCTAAGTCCTGTTATCCTATTTGCACCTGATGCACCCTTGTTTATTCTCTGCCTAGAATGGAGGTAGATGCTGGGGGTGGATGGAACAGAGTAGAGCAGACAAGCTCTCCATTCTCCTGAAGCTCAGGTTTGGCATTATCAGGAATCCTACAATAGCGAGCCTACAGATAACAAAGAGGGGCCAGTTAGACCCCTGTTAAGAGAGCTTTCACACAGGAGATAAGAGGAAAAGCATGGGTGAGAAAGGTATTTTAAAGGGCTTAGCTGGGTAAGCAAAGAGGAAAAGAAGAATCAATTCTGGAAATAAAGGATTAGTTCTTGAGAATTGTAGAGATGTTTGTTAGAACACAAAGATAAGGGGGAGAGAGGTGGGTTTTTCTGGTCCTTCCATTTAGGTCATTTCCAATATGTTTGAATAATATTCAGGTCATTTCCATTATGTTTGAACCATGACTGGTTGGTGGGATTACAGCTCAAAAATGCTGGTTTTCACACACAGAGAGGTAGGCCAGCAAGGTGAGCAGGAAAGGCCCAATCTGAGGGCCTCACCACTTGCCAGCGCCGTGATTTTGATAATTTCCCTCACTTCTGGACACCTTGATGTTCTCATCTACATGTATTTTCCCATAAGGACCTCCTTTAAAAAGGAGATAACTTACTCTACACAGCAGCTGGGAAGGACTCAAGGAGATAACGCCTACAAGATGCACCTCAGGTGGTTGGCAAATAATATCAGATATTCTTTTCACGAGTTGTATATGAAATATTTACCACTCATAGCACTCCTATTGGGTGGCTTTGTTGGCCATGCTCAGATTTCCAAGCCCCTAATCTGTTTTCTCTGCAGATGCCACGGACTGCCTTCCATTTCTCTTCTCACCTGACATCTGGAATTCGAGGTGGGTAGCTCCTCCACAGGGCTCCCCACACTCTTCCATGCTTCATTTCCCTGACAACCTCTTCCTGGGGCTGGGGTTGGCGCTCCAAATGAAAGAACCAGAGTCTCTGTTGTCTTGTGGCTTAAACCCTAGGGAGAGAGAACAAAAAAATACACATAAACTAAGGACAGGTAGCAGTCAACATTATGAAAGACAGATGAAGCCCAAGTAACCTAGAATTGTTGGATGCTACACCACACTGTCAGAGGCTGTGGAGCCTGGGGGTGCAGCCCCCTGATGAACACAGAAGTGACATTACAAGCCAGACTAATGCTGTAATCTGGAGCAATCTTTGTTTGGATGTTCACAGTTATGACACTGTAGAAATCACCACGGGCATGCTGGTCAAACAGCAAAAGCAAATGTATGCAGAAGGCGAGGGCTTTGCCAATAGCTCCTGTAAATTCTATCCTCCGATCTCCAGTTACATTTACCACCTTTGTTCTGTCCCTCAGATGTAAGTTTGCAAGAAGGAGAAGGAAGAACGGGAGGAGGAAGTGGAGGAGGATGTGGAGGAGGCGGCGGCAGCAGCTAGGATGGAGGTGCAGAAATAAAATTGGCCCTGGTCTTTCTAAAAGGTCAATGTGGGATTTTAATTTCTTCTCCAAGCAGGAAATGGAGCTGAAGTTTGCCCAGAGTAATTTGAGAATATTGCTTCTTCATTTAATTAGGAAATTCCTGCAGAAGTATTTTCACTGAAAAAAAAACTCAGTTAAGTATAATCAAGAAGATAAGCATGCAGATCCCGATGGAGGGGGAAACTCAGTGGGGGTGGAGGGAGCCTCTCAAAGGGAGAGAAGCCTTGGGAAGGCTCTCCAGTGACCCACGTCTGTTTGTCTTCTCCAGAAGCTCTGCTCTGCCAGTAACTTTCCTCTGTCAGCAGGCGGAGAGGTCAAGGGGCTTTGGCGAGACAGCAGGTGCCAGGGTGGTAAGTCTTGGTAGATGGATTTTGACCTTGGTGATGGACCTCTGGGTACAGGGGCCCCAGGGATGCTCTGCCCTGGCCCAGACAGCTGGACATCCTTTCTCCCCACCACCCCCGTAGCCCTTGGCAAATAGAAGATGTGGAACTGTGGAAAAATCTGCTTGGTCTCCTCCTCTGCCCATCAGCAGTGGTGTGGCTTTGAACAGTGAACCCCGCCTCTCTGGTGGCATTTCCTCTTCTATACAGTTGGGGTCTGAACATAGGGATTAAACACCGGCATGTGTGTCAATTATCTGGCACATAGTAGGTGCTCAGTGAATGGTTTCCAGGATCTTCATTGTTGACCTCAGAGAATCAAAGTCCAGTCATAGCCAGTGGGTCTGGAAAGCAGAGAGGGACAGCTTGGCTAAGGGGCGGGGGAGGTAATCAAAGTGGGAAGAAGAGAGATGCAGGAGTTTGAGATTCAGTACCTCTCTCTGCCCCCCCCACCCCTTGTCACTCTGGTAAGCTGCTTTAGCCTGCACCCACCTGCTCTCAGAGGTACAGTGAAGACCTCAATAAGTGGAATGAACCCCCTACCTCACTTCTCTGAGTCTGTCATCTGACATTCACTGGTGCCATAGGAAGTTCCTTCAAGTTCAGTTACAACAGTGACCCTCAGAGCAGAGGGATTTTCACAAATATCCTTTCATTGGATCACCACAAACATTTTCTGAGATCTCATCTTCCAGATGGGTAACCGAGGTCCAGGACCACCAATGGACTTGTGCCAGATATCAGAGAGATGCAGAGTCAGACTTGACCCCAGGTCTCAAGACCAAGGTGTCAAGTCAAAATCCCGAATGAATGCACACAGCAGGCACAGACCTCTGTTGAAGCCGAATGAATCCATGCAGGGCTATGGGAGCCAACTCCAGAGAGGTGGAGGAGAGCCACTGAACAACATTGTGGGACACACACACCTCTGTGGTTCTGAGGCCAGGGGAGGGTGAACTGATGCTCATCTGGGCTTGCCTGCTCTTTCCTACACTTTTTACAGGTGGCACAGCTCCACGTTCCGTGGCTTCTCTCTATTCCTTTGGCTTTAATTGCACCTTTCATGATTCATATTGCCCAATTGCTTTCTAAATGGGTTGTTCTGGTTGGTAACCTTATGAGGGAGGTTTGTGGGTCTCTAGAGTGTCTTAAGGATGATGTTGCAAAGCTACTAAATGAGGCATGATCTGATGGCACAAGACAGAGATAGGAAGGATGTTGCCTGTTCTCCAGAGCAGCGCTATTCCACAGAACTTTCAGTGCTGAGGGAAATAACCGACACCATCCAATACAACAGCTACTAGCCGCATGTGGCCATTGAGCACTTTAAATGGGTGGAGCTCAATTCTTAATTTCATTGAATCAGAGTTATTTTCAATTTATATATAAGTAGACACACGTGTCCGGTGGCCACCATATTGGACAGTGTAGCTCTAGAGTAATCAAAAGACTGATTTTGCAGAATGAGATTCAGATTCCAGTTCTGCCCATCACTGCCTGCATCACCTTGGACATGCCAGTTAAGCTCTCCAAGCTTCAGTTTTCTCGTCTATTAAGTAGGGTAAGTCAATTTTTTTCCCTGCAGCTCTCATGATAATTTAGTAATGTACTGTATATGAAGGTTCCTGATCAGTGCCAGGCACATAAAATGGAAACCATTCTGTGAGATCTGTTAATACTATGCTTCCAATTGCAGGCATGAGGAGATCCAAAGCACAGAAGAAATTCGGGTGGCAAATTTTCTGTGTTATGAGCTCTCATGGGCTGAAGAAGGAATCCAGGACCAAGTTACCTGGGATTTATCCATCAGACACTATCCACACTCCTATGGAGATTATGGAGGGAGGCTGTGAAGATAGCTTATAGCAGAGACTTTCATCCATGTAGAACCTAGATTCCAGTATGGGGATGTGCTGGGGCCACAAATGCACCTTAAGCACATTTTGAGGAGGCATGAGCTTTGCTCTGGAGTCCCCGACCAGGCTTTCTACCAGTCCTATGGCTCTCTGCCCGAGCCTTGCAGGCCTGCGTTTCCATGCCCCTCCTCACCTGCCTGTGTTATCTCATACCCTAAACAGCACCTCCTAGTCTATCCTACCAATGTTTCTCCTCCTGGACCCTCTTAAAGAACCAGTTCAAACACTGCTCCTCTTGGAAGTCTTCCTCCATTTCTTGTCTGGGCCCCCGAGCAAGCCTTCGTTGTAGCCCCTATGGATGTCCACATGCCCAAATACTGTTCTAGGACCCTATCTTTCAATCTCCGAGAGTCTCTGAACCTAGTTCAGAACCTGGTATGTAACAGAATTAAGTAAATATTTGCCAAAACGATAATAATAACAACAACAAAGATGATGATAATGATGATAATGATAATATTATGGTGA
This sequence comes from Callorhinus ursinus, assembly GCF_003265705.2. Classification (NCBI taxonomy): domain Eukaryota; kingdom Metazoa; phylum Chordata; class Mammalia; order Carnivora; family Otariidae; genus Callorhinus; species Callorhinus ursinus. The sequence goes on along the minus strand of NW_027397075.1, from coordinate 8,122,607 downwards.
TGATGGTAGTGATGGTGATGATGATGGTGATGATTGTGATGATGGTGATGATGATGGTGATGGTGGTGATGATGGTGATGATGGTGGTGATGGTGGTGATGATGATGATGGTGGTGATGGTGATGATGATGGTCATGGTGATGATGGTGATGGTGGTGATGATGCTGGTG
>NW_027397075.1:8059214-8117437 GCF_003265705.2 Callorhinus ursinus | reverse complement strand
ATACCCTAAATCACTAGTGTATGGCTTTGTTCTAGTCTCCTGCCTGATCACATTCTCTCCCTTTTTTTAATTTTCTTTTTCTTTCTTTTTTTATTAAATCTTCTTCTTTCTTTTTTCAAAGAACTTCTTATCAATTCCTTTTATAAAATCTTTTATAATTTTCATCTTTACAGTCATCTTCCATCCCTTCATTGTATCAACCCTTATTTTGTAGATATATAAGTCTTTCTTCCTTTAAAATTTTAGGAGGCACTTTTTTCTAACAGACCAAAATACGCCCAACAACTAGTGTGTGGCACTGATCTATGCACTAGCCTGATCATATTTGATCATATTCTGCTTTTTTCGTATTGTTCTGTTTTTGTATTTATCTTTTTCTTTTTTTTTTCCTTTTCTTTCTTTTCTCTTTCTTTTTTCTTTCTTTCCCTTTCTTTTCCCCTGGTTTCAGATCTTTTCTGATTTGTATAGAGTATATTTCCTGGGGACGTTGTTAACCTGTTAGCATTTTTTTCTCTCATTCATCTATTCTCCTCTGGACAAAATGACAAGATGAAAGAAATCACCTCAGCAAAAAGAACAAGAGGTAGTACCGTCAGCCAGGGACCTACTCAATACGGACATTAGTACGATGTCGGACCTAGAGTTCAGAATCATGACTTTAAAGATACTAGCTGGGCTTGAAAAAAACGTGGAAGTTATTAGAGAAACCCTTCCTGGAGAAATAAAAGAACTAAAATCTAACCAAGTCGAAATCAAAAAGGCTATTAATGAGGTGCAATCAAAAATGGGGGCACTAACTGCTAGGATAAATGAGGCAGAAGAGAGAATCAGCGATATAGAAGACCAAATGATGGAAAATAAGAGGCTGAGAAAAAGAGAGAGAAACAACTACAGGATCACGAGGGCAGAATTTGAGAGATAAACAATAAGATAAGATGAAACAACATTAGAATAATTGGGATCCCAGAAGAAGAAGAAAGAGAGAGAGGGGCAGAAGGTATATTGGAGCAAATCATAGCAGAGAACTTCCCTAATGTGGGGAAGGAAACAGGCATCAAAATCCAGGAGGCACAGAGAACCCCCCTCAAAATCAATAAAAATAGGTCAACACCCCGACATCTAATATTAAAACTTACGAGTCTCAGAGACAAAGAGAAAATCCTGGAAGCAGCTCGGGAGAAGAGATATGTAACCTACAATGGTAGAAATATTAGATTGGCAACAGACTTATCTACAGAGACCTGGCAGGCCAGAAAGGACTGGCAAGATATCTTCAGAGCACAAAACGAGAAAAATATACAGCCAAGAATACTATATCCAGCTAGGCTCTCATTGAAAATTGAAGGAGAGATAAAAAGCTTCCAGGACAAACAAAAACTAAAGGAATTTGCAAACACGAAACCAGCCCTCCATGAAACATTGAAAGGGGTCCTCTAAGCAAAGAGAGAGCCTAAAAGCAGCACAGACCAGAAAGGAACACAGACAATATACAGTCACAGTCACCTTACAGGCAATACAGTGGCACTAAATTCATACCTTTCAATAGTTACTCTGAATGTAAATCAAAAGACACAGGCTATCAGATTGGAATAAAAAAAAAGACCCATCCATATGCTGTCTGCAAGAGACTCATTTTAGACCCAAAGACACCCCCAGATTGAAAGTGAGGGGGTGGAAAACCATTTACCATGCTAATGGACACCAAAAAACCTGGGGTGGCAATCCTTATATCAGACAAATTAGATTTTATTTTTTTTAAAGATTTTATTTATTTGAGAGAGAGAGAATGAGAGATAGAGAACACGAGAGGGAAGACGGTCAGAGGGAGAAGCAGACTCCCCGCTGAGCAAGGAGCCCGACGTGGGACTCGATCCCGGGACTCCAGGATCATGACCCGAGTTGAAGGCTGTCGCTTAACCAAATGAGCCACCCAGGTGCCCCAGACAAATTAGATTTTAAAACAAAGACTGTAATAAGAGATGAGGAAGGACACTATATCCTACTTAAACGGTTTATCCAACAAGAAGATCTAACAATTGTAAATATCTATGCCCCGAACATGGGAGCAGCCAATTATATAAGGCAATTAATAACAAAAGAGAAGAAACACATTGACAATAATACAATAATAGTGGGGGATTTTAACACCCCCCTGACTGAAATGGACAGATCATCTAAGCAAAAGATCAACAAGGAAATAAAGACTTTAAATGAAACACTGGACCAAATGGACTTCACAGACATATTCAGAACATTCCATCCCAAAGCAACGGAATAACATTCCTCTCTAGTGTCCATGGAACATTGTCCAGAATTGATCACATCCTAGGTCACAAATAAGGTCTCAATCGGTACCAAAAGATTGGGAACATTCCCTGCATATTTTCAGACCACAATGCTTAGAAACTAGAACTCAATCACAAGAGGAAAGTCGGAAAGAACTCAAATACATGGAGGCTAAAGAGCATCCTACTAAAGAATGAATGGGTCAACCAGGAAATTAAAGAAGAATTAAAAAAATTCATGGAAACCAATGAAAATGAAAACACAACTGTTCAAAAATCTTTGAGATGCAGCAAAGGCAGTCCTGAGAGGAAAGTATATAGCAATGCAAGCCTTTCTCAAGAAACAAGAAAGGTCTCAAATACAGAACCTAAACCTACACCTAAAGGAGCTACAGAAAAAAACAGGAAATAAAGCCTAAACCCAGTAGGAGAAGAGAAATAATAAAGATCAGAGCAGAAATCAATGAACTAGAAACCAAAAGAAGAGTAGAACAGATCAACAAAACTAGGAGCTGGTTCTTTGAAAGAATTAACAAGATTGATAAACCCCTGGCCAGACTGATCAAAAAGAAAAGAGAAATGACCGAAATCAACAAAATCATGAATGAAAGAGGAGAGATCACAACCAACACCAAAGAAATACAAACAATTATAAGAACATATTATGAGCAACCCTATGCCAGCAAATTAGATAACCTGGAAGAAATGGATGCATTCCTAGAGATGTATCAACTACCAAAACTGAACCAGGAAGAAATAGAAAACCTGAACAGAACTATAACCACTAAGGAAATAGGAGGAGTCGTCAAAAATCTGCCAACAAACAAAAGCCCAGGGCCAGATGGCTTCCCAGGGGAATTCTACCAAACATTTAAAGAAGAATTAATATCTCTTCTTCTGAAACTGTTCCAAAAAAGAGAAATGGAAGGAAAACTTCCAAACTCATTTTATGAGGCCAGCATTACCTTGATCCCCAAACCAGACAAAGACCCCATCACAAAGGAGAATTATGACCAATATCCTTGATGAACATGGATGCAAAAATTCTCACCAAAATACTAGCCAATAGGATCCAACAGTACATTAAATGGATTATTCACCATGACCAAGTGGGATTTATCCCTGGACTGCAAGGCTGGTTCAACATCTGCAAATCAATCAACGTGATACAATACATTAACAAAAGAAAGAACAAGAATCATACGATCCTCTCAATAGATGCAGAAAAAGCATTTGACAAAGTACAGCATCCTTTCTTGATCAAAACTCTTCAGAGTATAGGGATAGAGGGTACATACCTCAACATCATAAAAGCCATCTATGAAAAACCTACAGCGAATATCATTCTCAATGGGGAAAAGCAGAGAGCTTTTCCCCTAAGGTCAGGAACGCGGCAGGGATGTCCACTATCACCACTGCTAATCAACATAGTAGTAGAAGTCCTAGCCACAGCAATCAGACAACAAAAAGAAATCAAAGGCATCCAAATCAGCAAAGAGGAAGTCAAACTCTCACTCTTTGCAGATGATATGATACTGTACGTGGAAAACCCAAAAGACTCCACCCCAAAACTGCTAGAACTCATACTGGAATTCAGTAAAGTAGCAGGATATAAAATCAATGCACAGAAATCAGTGGCATTCCTATATACCAACAACAAGACAGAAGAGATACAAATCAAGGAGTCGATTCCATTTACAATTGCACCCAAAACCATAAGATACCTAGGAATAAATCTAACCAAAGAGGCAAAGGATCTGTACTCAGAAAACTATAAAATACTCAGGAAAGAAATTGAAGAAGACACAAAGAAATGGAAAAACGTTCCATGCTCATGGATTAGAAGAACAAACATTGTGAAGATGTCAATGCTACCTAGAGCAATCTACACATTCAGTGCAATCCCCATCAAAATACCATCCACTTTTTTCAAAGAAATGGAACAAATAATCCTAAAATTTGTATGGAACCAGAAGAGACCCTGAATAGCCAGAGGAATCTTGAAAAAGAAAAGCAAAGCTGGCGGCATCACAATTCCGCACTTCCAGCTCTATTACAAAGCTGTCATCATCAAGACAGTATGGGACTGGCACAAAAACAGACACGTCGATCAATGGAACAGAATAGAGAGCCCAGAAATGGACCCTCAACTCTATGGTCAACTCATCTTTGACAAAGCAGGAAAGAATGTCCAATGGAAAAAAGACAGTCTCTTCAACAAATGGTGTTGGGAAAATTGGACAGCCACATGCAGAAGAATGAAACTGGACCATTTCCTTACACCACACACAAAATTAGACTCCAAACGGTTGAAAGACCTAAGTGTGAGACAGGAGTCCATCCAAATCCTAAAGGAGAACACAGGTAGCAACCTCATTGACCTCAGCCACAGCAACTTCTTCCTAGAAACATCGCCAAAGGCAAGGGAAGCAAGGGCACAAATGAACTATTGGGATTTCATCAAGATAAAAAGCTTTTGCACAGCAAAAGAAACAGTCCACAAAACCAAAAGACAACTGACAGAATGGGAGAAAATATTTGCAAACGACATATCTGATAAAGGGCTAGTATCCAAAATCTATAAAGAACTTATCAAAGTCAACACCCAAAGAACAAATGATCCAATCAAGAAATGGGCAGAAGACATGAACAGACATTTTTCCAAAGAAGACATCCAAATGGCCAACAGACACATGAAAAAGTGCTCAACATCGCTTGGCATCAGCGAAATCCAAATCAAAACCTCAATGAGATACCACCTCACACCAGTCAGAATGGCTAAAATTAACAAGTCAGGAAATGACAGATGTTGGCGGGGATGTGGAGAAAGGGGAACCCTCCTACACTGTTGGTGGGAATGCAAGCTGGTGCAACCACTCTGTAAAACAGTATGGAGGTTCCTCAAAAAGTTGAAAATAGAGCTACCATACGATCCAGCAATTGCACTACTGGGTATTTACCCCAAAGATACAAATGTAGGGATCCGAAGGGGTACGTGCACCCTGATGTTTATAGCAGCAATGTCCACAATAGCCAAACTGTGGAAAGAGCCCAGATGTCCATCGACAGATGAATGGATAAAGAAGAAGTGGTATATATACACAATGGAATATTATGCAGCCATCAAAAGGAATGAGATCTTGCCATTTGCAACGACATGGATGGAACTGGAGGGTGTTATGTTGAGTGAAATAAGTCAATCAGAGAAAGACATGTATCATATGACCTCACTGATATGAGAAATTCTTAATCTCAGGAAAGAAACTGAGGGTTGCTGGAGTGGCGGGGGGTGGGAAGGAGGGGGTGGCTGGGTGATAGACAGTGGGGAGGGTATGTGCTATGGTGAGCGCTGTGAATTGTGCAAGACTGTTGAATCACAGATCTGTACTTCTGAAACAATGCAAGATATGTTAAGAAAAAAGAAAAAGAACAAGATAGCAGGAGGGGAAGAATGAAGGGGAGTAAGTCGGAGGGGGAAACGAACCATGAGAGATGGACTCTGAGAAACAAACTGAGGGTTCTAGAGGGGAGGGGGGTGGGGGGATGGGTTAGCCTGGTGATGGGTATTAAAGAGGGAAAAAAAAAAGAGGCCACATTTTGCTTGGAGCACTGGGTGTTATGCACAAACAATGAATCATTGAACACTACATCAAGAACTAATGATGTAATGTATGGTGATTACCATAACAATAAAAAATTTAAAAAAATGATGAGGATGTTGGTGGTAATGGTGGTGGTGATGGTGATGATTGCAAACACATATATAGTGGTTGCCATGTTCCAGGTACTGTTCTAAATGCTTTACACAGCATTCATTTAAACCTCACAAGTCCAGGTAGTAGCTATTGCTTTTCTCTCTACTCAACATATAGGTAGACAAAGATCAGGGATTTTAAATGATTTTCCTAAGGTTGACTGAACTTGGAGGTGGATCCTTACACCTCCAGTGTGCTGAAGGCTCTGTTCTCCCAGGGAATCTGTTCCTCTGGCATTTTCTCCCTGTGGACCCCAGCATGAGAACAAATGTTGCCCTCACTCCCGTTGATTCAAGAGCTGAGGGACCAGGACCCTGCACTTAAGCATAAATTGTTGAGCCTCGGAAATAGCCCAGTGTGACTCCTGAGGGCGGGAGCATGTCCCCACATCCCTTCCCAATTCCCAGGCACTTATGTAGACAGCTGCAGTGGAATGATTTACAACCACTCGGCGTTTTCCAGCAGGAAGCTGAAAAATGTCACCTACTGTGGAATACCAACTGCAGAGCCTCTCACAGAAAGTGGTCACTGGTGACTTCCTGCAGACTTGCCTTTGCCCCCAACCTGTGCAAACTCTTTAATGAAGGGCTCAGCTGCCCTGTGGCAGTCCTGCCTTGACATGGCTCTAAGCAGCAGGGAGGGAAACACACTGAAACCATGGCAGTGCGGAGTGAAGCATATATATTGCTGGTTTTTTAAAAAATTTTTTATTGTTATGTTAATCACCATACGTTACATCATTAGTTTTTGATGTAGTGTTCCATGATTCATTGTTTGTGCATAACACCCAGTGCTCCACGCAGAATGTGCCCTCTTTAATACCCATCACCAGGCCAACGCATCCTCCCCCTTCTCCGCTCCAGAACCCCCAGTTTGTTTTTCAGAGTCCATCGTCTCTCATGGTTCGTCTCCCCCTCCGATTTCCCCCCTTCATTCTTCCCTTCCTGCTATCTTTTTTTTTTAACATATAATGTATTATTTGTTTCAGAGGTACAGATCTGTGACTCAACAGTCTTGCACAATTCACAGCACTCACCATAGCACATACCCTCTCCAATGTCTATCACCCAGCCACCCCATCCCTCCCACCACCCCCCACTGCAGCAACCCTCAGTTTGTTTTCGGAGATTAAGAATTCCTCATTATCAGTGAGGTCATATGATACATGTCTCTCACTGATTGACTTATTTCACTCAGCATAACACCCTCCAGCTCCATCCACGTCGCTACAAATGGCAAGATCTCATTCCTTTTGATGGCTGCATAATATTCCATTGTGTGTGTGTGTGTGTGTGTGTGTGTGTGTGTGTGTATCACATCTTCTTTATCCATTCATCTGTTGATGGACATCTTGGCTCTTTCCACAGTTTGGCTATTGTGGACATTGCTGCTATAAACATCAGGGTGCACGTACCCCTTCGGGTCCCTATATTTGTATCTTTGGGGTAAATACCCAGTAATGCAATTGCTGGATCGTATAGTATTTCTGGGTTTTCTAAGTAATGAAATCTCCTTGCGTCTCCACTGGGCTTCACATATCTTTTCAAACCTTTCACATTCTCCTTCTTTTCTGTAACAAATGGGCTCACTTAACAAATACTTACGGAGCCCCTTTCATGTGCCAGATTCTGGGGACACTGGGTTTGGAAAAAATACCCAGCTTCTGTCCCCACGTCTAGTTTGAGGGAGGGGGATGGTGCTGGGCTGCGCTGTGCAGTGTGATCAATGTTATGGCAGAATCAGGCGCGGGGTGCTATGGGACACAAGGTGGGGTTGGGGGTGGGCTCTCACTCAGCTTGAGGAAATCTGGGAAGGCTTCACAGAGGAGGGGGGCATTTAGGTTGTGCCTTTATGGCTTGCAGAAGTGAGGAGGCTGTGGGATGGAGGCCCAGGCAGAGGGAACAGATTTGGGAAAGGCTTTGGAGGCATAGAAGGCTGCTGCGATGTTGGTTTTATGTTTCGCCCTGGCCAGGCTGTGGCACCCGGTCACCTGATCAAACGCTAATCTAGGTGTTGCTCCGAAGGTGGGTTGTAGATGTGGTTTCCACTGATAATCAGCTGATTTTGGTAAAGGGGAGTATTGGGCCTCCTTTGGTCAGTTTAAAGCACTTGGGAGCCAAACTGAGGTTTCCTGCCAAAGAAATTCTGCCCCAAGACTAGCATCAATCTCTACCTGGGCTTCCAGCGTGATGGGCTGCCTTTCGGATTTCAGACTGACCGACCCCCAATTCCTTGAAGTAAATCTTACTATGAACATGTATGTCTACACCTCTCTTTCTCTCTCTTCTCTTGCTTCTGTGTCTATGCAGAGCCCTGGTTGGCAGACCCAGGTTGGGCACCAGCTTTGCCACCCACCAGCTGTGTGACCCAGATGAGGCTCCTATGCTCTCTAGGCTTCTGTCCCTTCTTGCGCACATGAGGGTACAACAGTGCCTGCCTACAGGGTTGCAGCGAGGACAAAATAAGACTGGGCCTGCACACTTGTGCTGGGCATCTCCTTCACCCTTCTCAGCCCCCTCTGTGGTCTGAGAGCCAGAACCCCTCAGACTGTGGCACCTCGGGCTCCCTCACCCCCTCAGGCTGAGGGGTTTCTGGTTTCTCAGTGGGCTAGTGCTGGGGTACTTCTTCATCATGTCCCTTAACTTGCCCCCATCCTTGTAAATAGTCCTCTTATTAAACTCTCCTCACTCACATGATTGGTGTATGCCCACCACACACCAGCGAATCCAATACACAGTATTCACGGTTAGCTATTATTACCATATTGTTATTACGTTTCTTATGATAAAATGGAGATACAAAGAGGCCATTGGACTTGCCAAAGGTCAAAAAGGAGCTTTCATTTAGCAAGAACCCTGTGTATACTAGTTGCTTCACATCCCCAGCAAACTCCATACCTCATTATTGGTCTCATCTCCACCGACAAGTAAGAAAACCAAGGCACAGAGAAGCGAAGACACTTGCCTGAGTTTGCACAGCTAGTAAAGGGCGGACCCTGGATTCAAACCCAGAACTTTGGGACTTGCCCCGTCCCACAGTGACATAACCTTTTTGGTCTGGCCAGCCCCGACACACAGCTGGTGTTCCATCCCATGCTGTCTTGTGTTCTTGCTTCATCAGTTAACATATCTGTTTCCCACCACAACCACCCCCACCTCTGAGTAGATAAAATCAGACCTCGAGTTCATCCATATACAGAAGCTGGCGGTGGGGGGTGGTGGCACTGGGACGTGCCTGGGGTCGGGATGGGCCAATCTCAGCCAAATGGAAGGTCCTCTCCTCCCTTCCCCGGAATCAAATCAGAACACTGCATCCAGATCTGTCAGAACATCTTCCCCATCTGCCCTCAATCATTTTGGATTCCAGGGAGGATTTATCAGGCAGTCAGATGCGGGACTGGGTCTCTCATGCGAATAGTTTGCGTCAATACTGCACTGTCATCGATTATGGTCCAAGGCTGGGCATTTGGTTATCCATCATGCCTTCACAAGCCTGCTGGACCCAAATTGTCGGGGCTTCTGCAGCCTCTTCTGGCCTAGGGCTTGAGATTCTGCAGTCAGAATTAAAAAGCTCCTGTTCTACCCCATGATTTGAAATTTCTTTGCATTTGAATTGTTGGTATTTGTTGGGCTATAGTCTCACAAGTGTTTAATGTCAGAGTAATAGGATTTTGAGGTCTAGAAATTCCTTTAATTTCATTTCAATTTCTTTTCTTCTGATAAGTTCAGGACAAAATTTATGTATGAGTGTTCCACATCCAGCGTGGAGTCCAACAAGGGGTCTGAACTCATGACGGTAAGATCAAGACCTGAGCTGAGATCAAGAGCCGGCTGCTCAACTGAATGAGCCACCCAGGCGCCCCAGGAGAAAAATAATTTAATATTGTGTTTCAAAAAAGTCAGGATACTACAATCCCTTTTTTATAATTTTGTTTCTATCTACTGACCTCCCTTCTGTTAGTATATAAGCTTAGAAAGGTGTCTGGAGTGATCTTCCTCAAAGGTTTCTGGATGGTGGGATTTGGGGTAAGCTTGGCATTTCTTCTACTTCTCTAAATTATTAAAATATTTTACAACCGCCAAGTATCATTTCCACAAAGATCATCATAATTCTCTTGAGAGAGAGGGAAAAATATAGGAGCTCAGAAGGAAGAAGAGGGCCCTCCAGAGTTTCAAGTCCACACTTCCATAACATAGATGAAGAAATAGAGGGTCAGAGTTACAGCTTTACCTCAGGTCACGTGGTAATTTGATTGTTGAAGCAAGACTAGCACAAAGACCCAGATCTCAGTCTGGGCTTTCTCCAGTGTTCATTCATTCGCTCATCAAACCTTTCATGAACATGCACTGAGAAATAAGATGAATCCAACGCCCTCAAGGAGACAGAGGGTTGAACCAAGGTTTATACTGTAATCACTGAAATTATGGAGGAGGCCACGGGAATGTGGGGGTGGTACCTAGCCCAGGCAGAAGAGGAAAGGGGGGCTCAGGGAAAACCCCCTGGGGGAGAAGTTACAAGTAGCTGCTGTTAGATCAGGAAGGGGTCCAAGGCAAGAGAACAGCATGAGCACATCCATGGACACCAGAGGGAACATGAGACACTTATTTGAGAAGGAATAGTTACCACATGGTTAAAACCATGAGAGTAGCAGTGAGGGCTGGGGGAGGCATTGAGCTGGACAGGTGATGTGGGCAAGTTAAAGTGGAACTCCCTAGAGCCTGCGTGGAAACCACACGAAGACACAGACCTTGTCTTTCTTACTCACTGCAGCGTGCCCAGCTCCCATGATAGATGCTCAACAGCTATTTTTTACATTAAGTAACTTAGCAAAAATGGCACCCCTTCCTGGAAAGGCTTCTCCAACTCCCTTGTCACCCCAGTGCCAAAATTAACCTCACTTCCATTTTTAGACCTTTGTCCATTTATTTTAGCACCTATAATAATCTGGGAGAAGAGATCAGTTTTTTCTATATTAGTCTGCCCCAGCAAAAAAGAAACGTCTGATTTCTGTGTATCACCTCAGATTATCCAGCACACAGTAGGTACTCAATAAAAGTTTGCCTAAAAGAAAACACCTATGATTCCAAATCTTCCCTTCCAACTTACCTGGAGCCTTTCATTACACCTGACTACAGTGTCTAAAATTCTAAGCACCTACCTAAAGGGTTCACTAGGGTCTTCAGGAAGGAGGAAGGATTCTCCTGGGATGGTGAGGATTGTAATGGGTACCTATGGGTGCCAGTCACCTGTTCAGGAGTCATCCCCCTCCTCTCGGTTACCAACACTTGTTCTCCTTTGGCGAGCTACCCGTCCAATGTAGCGCTGGTGGGAATGTCAGCCTAGGTGACCCATCCAACCCCAGCATGTGGTTGACAACAGTCTGGGCCAATCAGCTTGTCTCTCCCAGGATTTTCAAAAGCACACAGAGTGATGCAAAAAATAAAAACATTTGGAATGAATTCACCCCGATGTGTTTCCCCATACTTATGGCAGGACGAATCTGCTTCTATGGACAAGGTCAATGAAATCAAGGGACAACTGAGTTTCTGGACAGGAACATGAACTATCAGGTGGCCCTCAAATGCCCCTGGGCTCCCCACCCATTGGAAAGTCAAGCTCCTGGTACTCAGGCAGCAGATCTGTGTCGCCAGTATGACCCAGCTGCTCTTAAACGTGGAGGTGACCATCTTATTCTCTGAGCCCAGGGAGTCTATGACATTCTCATGTTATACTGGGTCTGTATGGCAGGAGTCTCGGGGGGAAGAGGCATGCCCAAAGGCATAGGATGGGCCACTGGGTAAGGACTGAGCCCCCCTTCAGCCTCCTCCATTGGCACTCAGGTCATCAACTGCCTCCAAAAGTGACTAATGGGAAAGTCTGTCATGGGGACTGGAGCTGGGCCAAGGTTATAAAGCCTGGTCATATGTCAGGGTTATAAAGGTCTAGAGCCAGCCTGCCCGCGTTTAAGTCCTGACTTGGTCAGTCCTAACAGGGTGACTCTGGGGAAGCCAGTTAATATCCCGGCACCTCAGTTTCTCCATCTGTATTGTCTGAGTTTTAAATCATGAGTGTTTAGCACAGTGTCTGGTACATAGTAAAAATTCACTGAGCCTTAGCTGTGGTTGTCATAATCAGAGAAACTCCTGACATTCCAAGATGCAGCTCTTTCACGTTTTGAAGAACTGAATGCATCTTAAAATTTATGTGTTTTCTGTAAATCTAAAGTTCTCCAAAATGTAAAATTTATTTAGAAATTGATGTATTAATTTCAGGTGGCAGTAAAGATTTCACTAGCTTTTGTAAAAAAAAATTACGTTAATGAACCAGTGGTGTAACTCATCGTCACTGGCATCTTGAGTATGTTGGTCAACCACAGATGGGGGTTGGATGGATGACTTTGACTTAAGTATCAAAGTAGCTAAGTGCTATGGGACCTAATTATGTGTTATAGATGGGGATACATGATGGGCTTTGTATTGTGGACAGATGCTCATTGATTGGAACTACACTGGCTTTTGTCAATTCTTCATACCCACAATGCTCTTCTCACCACAGGACCTTTGCATATGCTGTCCTTTTGAGTTCTCCAATCTTCTTCACCTAATTAACACTTCATCATCCTTTGGTTCCCAGAGTTTACATCATTTCCCCAGGGAAATCCTCTCCAACTTCCCTATCTAGGTTAAAACTTTCTAGTATCATTTGCTACTGCATTGTAGCCCTTTTCACATTGCCATTTTATGTATACTTCACAAACACTTGGTAAATACCTGCCTCTTTCAATAGACTCTAAGCCCCATGGGAGGAAGAGACTGGATCTTCTTTTACTAATCTCGGTATCCGCAGCACCCAGCATGGTGTCGCACACAGCAGGAGCAGAGTAAGTATCTTTTGTAAGAACGAACAAATCAATGAATGAGTTCGGGATGCACCAAGAATATGCTCAGAGAGTTTGGTGCTTCGGTTTTTAGCCTATGTTTGAATGATAATTTGATTCCTGTCTCTTAAATTTCACTGTAACCTAAGCTCCGCGAGGACAGTAGTCCTGTTTGCTTGGATCTGTTATAATCCAACACTTGCCATGTTTTATATGATAATTATTTTTGTCTATGCCACACCTCCTCTCCCCCACCTTTGAGACTCATGGGAGCAGGGATTACATCCTGCCCCCTTGCGTGACAATGAGTCATAAATCTGCAACCAAAGCTCAGCCATCCTGTCTCTTGGTTGGATAGTGCTGCTTGGAGCCCCTTTAGGCAATTTAATGTGGACATCACACTCAAAGTTGGACTCACCATCCCCCTAAGGCTTCACAGAGCTCGCTCATTGGCCAATGAAGACGTGCAAGTTCCTCTAGAACCCAGGATCTCCCTTGCTGTGTCACAAATGGCCTATAAGAAGGCATGGCCTTATCCCTGCCATTGTATTATATGACAGAGGATAATGGCTCCAGGGAGCATGGAGAAGAAAAAAGAACATGGGTTGGGGGATGTGGGTTTAAGCTACAACTTTCTTCAACACTACTAAAAAGAAAAAAGAATAGAGCAAATAGAAAGCAGTATATTCATGTTAAGACCTTTTTGTATATGGCTTCATTCCATTTATAATAAATTTGTAGAGTGGGCAACACTATACCATTTCAATAACTAGGAAATGGATATTCAGAGAGGTAAAAATCACTTACTCAAGGTCACCTCGCCATTAGATAGCAGGGCAGAGAATATTTCTAACCTCAAAGTGGGGCTCTTTCCTTGACACCAGCTTGCCTTCTGCCCTGGCTGTATGATCCTGAAGAAGATGCTTATCCTCTGATCCTTCCCTTCCTCACCTGTGATGGAGATAATTACCTCTCGTGGCTGCCCGGAGGGTCCAATGATATGAGGATGCATATTTAAGGCAATTTATAAATGCCAGTTATTACTATGCTCAATATCCACAAACAGGTAGATGAGAAAGAATAAATTCTTGTGTTGGTGTGTTTAAGACAGAAGAGAGCTCTTATTATCCCTGAAAGAGTTATCACAGCTGAAGCAGCTATACGATTCCTGCAATAAAAGGGAATGTGTGTGTGTGTGGGGGGGCGGTTGGGAATCAAAGGCAACACAGCTCTCTCTCTTCCCACCCAGCCTGTTTTTATCTTTTACCAAAACTCAATTTCAGATAAGATTGGTGATTCTTCGTTGGAGATATGAGCATTTACAGCCCAGTTGCTGGGAGCAAGAGCAGAATGTTTAAATACTGCTCTGCACCCTGGCCCTCTGCCAGCAGCCCAACAGACAGCTCAGCCCACTCTGCTCACCATCCCCCCCGCTCATGATGGCACTTTTGCCACAGCTCCAGCTCCCCACCTTGACTCAGTTTACCTGTTTGCTGAAATTTGCTCCTGAATGAGTTTCCCCCACAAGGAACCCAGAGGCCGGCAGTGGGGGGGGGGGGGGGTTGTAAATGCTCACAATGCTCAGAAACCCAGTCTCTTTTCTGCAGCACAGGGAAGAGAAGGGAGCAAATAATAAACCCTGAGCGAACAAGAGGGGAAGAAGCCATGTCACCGCCCTCAAAGAGTTGACAGGTCACAAGGAGACAGAAATGGGAATGAATAAAAACAACAGCCATCACTTCTTGAGCTCTGTGGGGGCCAGGCACTGCTCTAAGCGTGTGAGACAATTTGCCACATTTAAATCTCACAACAATTCCAAGAGGAAGGTACTATTATTGTCTCCATCTTACAGATGAGGAAACTGAGGCTCACTGAGATGGTGGCTAGTAAGTGGTAGGAGCAGGAAGCTGGACATCAGGAGTCTGTGCTCTTAACCACTATGTTATAGCTTCTGTAATTACTATAGCCTGCAGTGTAAGCTTAACAGAGGGGAGTTTTAACGATTGTACATGGACAGAGGTGTTCCAGATGGGGCAGCCACACATGCAAAGGCCCTGAGGTGCCAAAGAGCCTGCACACTCAGGGAACAAAAAACAGCTCATTGCAGTGGGAGCATAACAAGGCATGGGGCCATGAGAAGATGCAGAAGGGTAGAAGACATGTCACTGGGAAGGCAGGTTCTAGTTGGGCTGGAAAGAGCCCCAAATGCCAGGTGAGAATCTCGGACTGTGACCTAGGGGATCCAATGGCATTTAAGAAGGGGAGTGACGTGTGTCGCTTATAGTCAGGAATGATCTGCCAGGTAGTAAGTAGCGTCCAGAATGGATCTAAAAGGGAGACTGGGAGACAGGAAAAGTAGGAAAGGCTGTTTTAGGATGGTACCGGGACAGAGGGAGTCACCCTCACCTTCTATCTCCTGTGTTTGGAGAGATATGGGGGCCCCTAAGGATCCCCACACCCCAAGTGAGTCCATCAGCCTGAAGGCCTGTGTCTTGGCAGTAGCATGCCTGTAAGTAATCAATACGTGCTTATAAATTGGATTTTAAGTCTTCCAAGGAATGAGAGTTGGCCAATGATACCGTTGACAGAGAAGCTGGGTGCCCTTCCAAGTCTGAAAAGTCTAAGGATAAAGTTAATTCTCTGGATCTCCGCAAAGGACAGAGAGCCATTCCTAGCCGCAAGGAACTCCAGAGGGCATTTGGGTTTTGCCTGCCTTGGGGAAACTACTTATCCTCCACTGGGAGTGAGCTTCACGGCGGCACCGGCCTGACCCATCGCCCGTTAGCTGTGAGGTGACCGGGACTGGTCAAAGACCTTCATTTCCCCAACTGTGACTGGCCCAGGGGCGGACTCTGCAGGCAAGTAGGATCAATCAAGGGTTCTTCTGTGACATCTGACATACGGATGCTGGGTTGGAGCAGGACCCTGCTAGGACGCTAGGACGCTAGCATTCCAGACACGCGTAGGGAACGAGCTTAAAATGAAGCAACATCAAGGGCAACAGGACCAGAGACAGAGAATGACAGAATCTTGATTACATAATTGAGCCTACTGACACTGCTGAGCCCGAAGTCAATCTGATCTATTTGCAACTTAACATCTCTTCTCCAACGTTGCCAACAAATTAGAACTGAATCTCACTGGCTTATTTCCGAGTCAATCACTGAGGCCAAGGGGGTGGAATATGCTGATTGGCCAGGTCCGAGTCATGTGACCCCTCTTGGAGCCGCTGCTGGAGAATGGGTTGGGTAGGGGGCTGGGGGCCATTGAGGTGTGGGGGCCCTGGGGCTGGGGGCACTGGGGAGTGTGGGGGTCTTGGGGCTGGGAGTGGGGACATTGGGGGGAGTGGAAGGCTGGGGGCATTGGGGTGTGGGGGCCTTGTGGGGGGGTGGTGTGGGGGTGGGTAGGCAGAGCAACCGCATCAGAATCACACAAATAGAAATTCAGGGTCAGGGGCTTCCCAAGCAAAACCAAGGTCTTATTATGAGAAGAAAAAGAAATGGTTTCCCGGCCGGCAAAAAATAGCTGTACTCTACAAACTTCCGCAATGCACGTATTAAAATGACATCAGTCTCAAGCCCAGGAGTCCCTGGGCTGGGTGACTTAGACAAGACTTCCTCCAAGGTGAGAGAGCAGGTGGGATAGGAGGTGGTGTGGTGAGTGGCTGTCTCCATGCCAAGCCTCGTTTTTTAACCCCATCTCCTTGTCCCTCTGCCACCAAAAGCCACTGGGTCAGCTAAAACACAAAGTTTTGTTTCTGTCCGCCCCAGGCCTCCGCTTCTAACTCCTCCTGACTTTGCCCTCACATTAGCATTCATGAACTCAAACTGTCAGAGAGTCTGGGCTAATTAAAGGCAATAAACAAATGCTAATTAGCACTCTGGCTGTACCCAGAGGCTGCTGCAGGCATAGACCCAAGCCTGGTGTTTGTGTTTCCAGGATTCCTTGAATTCCCACATCGAAGAACCCTTTATGAAGCTTCTCTATGAAAGAAAGAGCTCAGAGACAGTGCAGCATTTTGTGCAAGGCTTCTCCATCTCGGTTCTGCCGCTTACTGATGGCTATATCTGTAGGCAAGTTAGACTCCCCGAGTATCAGTTTTCTCATCCATAAAATGGGAATAATGATCATCTCGACTTTAACGTGTTTTTATTATGTGAAACAAATAACGCATCCAATGTGCGCAGTACTTGGCACAGGACATGGGTCATTCAGCAAATGAGTTGCCGTGAGTAAACAGTAAAATACAAGGGGGGTGGGAAATGGGAGGTTACAGGTGAAAATGTGGGTGTAGAGTCCTCAGTGCTCCCTCTGTCCTCATCACCACTCTTTGACTTGTTGCATTCATGGTTCCTGTGTGGACCACTACAGTGTCCTCTGGTCTGGTTGCAGTTCCTTCTCTGTCTTCTCCCTCCAGATCATTCCGTGTTAGTTTCCTAGGATTGCAGTGACAAACTGTCACCCAACTGGCAGCTTAAAATGACATCAATTTATTGTCTTCTGGCTCTGGAGGCTAGAAGTGTGAAGCCAAGTTACTGGCAGGTTGGATTCCTTCTGGAGGCTCTGAGGGAGATTTGTCCCTTGCTTCTCCCCCAGCTTCTGGCGCTTGCCAGCGATCCTTGGCATTCCTTGGTTTGCAAATGCATGCCTCCAACCTCTGCCTCCCGACTCCACATGGCCTTCTCCTGTCTTTCAGAGTCTTCCCCCGTCTGTCCAATCTCCTTCTAAGATTTGCCCTTATAAGGACACCTGTCATTGGATTTGGGGCCCACCCAAGTGATCCAGGGTGATCTCAGGTCAAGATCCTGCAATTAATTACATCTGCAAAGACCCTTTTTCCAAAGTTGGTCATGGTCACAGGGTTCTTGGGATTAGGCTGTGGACCTATCTTTTTCTTGGTTTTGGGGGTCACCTTTCCACCTACTACACATCCCAAACCCCACATCCCATTTCGAGGTCAATCATCCCCAAACCCATCCATGTTCCTGGCATCATGCCACTTCCCTGCCAAAAGGTCCACAAAGCCTTTTCATTTTCAACTTAAAATCACCATGTTAGTCTGCCACCTGAGTCTGCAGACCCCAACCCCCTCCTCCCTTCCCACGCCCTCCACTAGAGATACTAAGTCCACCATCTCCTCTTCCTGCCTCTTGGGATGTCCTTCCATCCAAGTTCCCATCCTGGACTCTGTATTCATTTCCTGTTGCTGCAGAGCAAACTATCTCACAGTCTCCATGCATTGGAAGTTCAGGAACAGTATAGTTAAGGGCCTCTGCTCAGAGTCTCCCAAAACCACAACAGGGGGTCAGCCAGGCCATGTTCTCAGAAGGAGGTCAGACTGAGGAAGAATCCACCACCAAACTCATTCGGGTGGTGGGAGAATTCACTGGCTTGCACCGGAGGACCAAGGGCCCAGTGTTTTGCTGGCTGCTGGTGGGAGACCACCTGTAGTTCATAGAGGCCTCCCTATTGCCCAGGACATACCGTATGTCCTGCCCACGCTCAAAGGGGGAGTATCGTCCAGACATGACAACCAGGAGGCCGGACTCTTGGGACCACCTTGGAGTCTGTGTGCCAGACTCGCTTATGCTTCAAAGGGGAGTATCCTTCTCTACCTCCCCACCAAAGCCGCTGCCACTCCTATCCAGCTGGATCATCTCTCCATCTTCCTAATTCCAGGTGGCTTCGTTTTTTTCCCCTCTGACAGCACCAACTGATTTACTTAAGAGGCAGCAATGTGGCAGCAGGTAGGAGTAAAGAATAGGTGTCAGGAGTCAGAGAGCCCTGGGTCCATCCTGGCTCTTCTGCTTACTCAGTGTGACCCTGGGCTCTCCACTTTCAACACTCAATTAGAAACATGCAGAAGAATGGCTTCTTGGGTTATTATAATGATCAAGTGTGCTAATTTTTATAACGCAGTTAACAGCATCTGGTTCACAGGAAGGATCCAAGATGAGGTTATTTTGTATGAGTCAGGACAGGCTAGCCTATATTGTAGTAACAAACAGCCCCTAACCCAGAAAAACTCAGGGGCTTAAAACAAATATTTCTTTCTTCCCCCTGCTGCATGCTCACTGAAAAGTTAGCAGGGGAGTTCTGGTGCTCCCATTAACACTGAACGCCACTGGTTGGAGAGCTGAAGAAGAAAGAGACCTGGGGGGGGCGGGTCTCAGCAAAGTGGGACACTCATTAGCCAGAATGAGGCACATGATCCCACCAGGGGGCCAGGAGATAAAATCCCCCCCCATGTACCTGAAGGAAGGAGACCCATATGTAGGTGCTCCTGATGTTATATCTGTTAACTTAAATCTCATTTCACCATAAGGAAGAGTATGTTCTTACTACCCTTTATCCATAAAGGCGCTGATCACAGTGCCTAGCACATAGGTAGAATGTAAGAACAAAATGTCAGAAAGCCTAACTTAAAAATAGAACAGTTCCAACACACAGAAAAGAACCCATCATCCTCTCTAATATAATTTGAAGAGACAAAATTTCTGTCTGCTCTTAAATATTTCCCTTCTTCATGTCCTACCATGTCTTGTATTTCTGCCATTAGCTTGATCCATTAGGGGCCTTAGAGGTGCATTTGTACAGCCTAAGGCATTGGACTGTCCAGGCAGGGTAAGATATTTGCTCAGACACCATTTATTCATTTAGCCTGTTACCGGGGCTGCCATGCAATCCACCCAGCATTTGCTGATCTTGGGGCCAGGAAGCATGCTCCACACCGGGACAGTTTCTAATGTGGACCCAAACCTTGATCTTCACGTAGAAGGCAAGGTCTGGAGAAGGGGACAGAAGACTGATATGTTTTAAAGGAGGAATAACAGTGCCAGCTAATAATTACGAAGTGCTTTCTGGGTGCTTGGCTGGGCAAACACAGATTTGTGAGACTTAACCCTCAAAGCGACCCTTAGGACAATGGAGGCTAGAATTTGCTTCTAGAGTAGGCAGATCAGAGAGGATTTCCACTGCTCCTTCACAGGCTGGGTCCTTGCAGGTGGTATGAGTGCATTCTCAGGACTCAAATAATGTGCGGCGGGAGGACGGAGAAAGTGACACATTAAAGTTTCCAGAAGCTGGTTCTGCTACAAGTCCTGTCACTCACTAGCAGCGGAACTTCTCTGGGTCCGAGTCTTCTATTGTTAACTGTGGGCTCCTGAGTTCTCCCCAGGGGTTTGGCCCTGGTCTTCCTGGAGTGGCAAGAGCCACAGGAGCACAAAGACCCTGAACAGACCCCCCTGCTAAAAACTAAGAAAAATTTGAATGAGTAATTTTTTAAATACGCATTTTTAAGGGACACCCAGGTGGCTCAGTTGGTTAAGCACCTGCCTTCACCTCAGGTCATGATCTCAGGGTCCCAGGATCAAGCCCCGTGTCGGGCTCCCTGCTCAGGGGGGAGTCTGCTTGTCACTGTCCCTCTGGCCCTCCCCTTCTCCTTGTGTGTGCACCCCCCATAAACAAAATCTTTTAAAAACTTCATTTTTGAGATGATTTTCAAATAGCTTAAAAAATTATTTTTAGAGCCAACCAATAGCACTGATTCAGACTGGGAACATTAGAGACAAAGTTTTGGAAAACATAAGCTATTAAACTCTATTGAAGACCCCCATGTGCATTTTCCATGCAGAGAAGTAATTCCAACAGTTGGGTGTTGATGTGTGAACAGGGCTGGGCTCCAAGCACTCAGGGTGTTGGAACAAAAACCCTTGCAAACTACAGAAAGCGCATTCTGCTCGCCTCGACCAGCACGCAGATAATGCGCGCTCAATTGTGTGGGACTTGGCGGCACGGAGCAGTAGAAATAATTCTTTGGAAATGAAGAGAATCAGCAAAACATGAGGCAAAAAATAGACAAACGAAGAGAGAAAATGGAACAAGAGAAAGACGGCCGGGAATGGGCTGGTTTTCTCTGCCTCACGCGGCTTTGGTGGCTTGTGGTAAATGAGTTTCTAACGATGTTTTTAAAGAACGGGTCTTATTCAGTGGAGCTGACGCAGTTCCTGTGGCTTCATGGGCTATGTCCTGGGGAACCCGATGAAAGCAGGAGGGAGAAGCTTGGGCCTCAGCTGTCATTCCCTTTGTCCCTCTGGGAAGGACCCCAGCCACACGCTTGTCCCATCCCCTGCACTGGGTAGTCGACCAGCCCCTCGTTCTGTGTGCCAGGATCCCTGACCCTGGAGGATCCCAGTGTGTGGGGGAGAGCCACAGAGATATACAGTGATAATACTGTGCTAGTAAGTGTTTCTTAGAGTGCCCGCGGTGTGCAAGGCGAGGTTATTTTTTGAGTGAACGAACAGAGGAATGAATGAGTGAGTGAAGCACAAGGTGCTCTGGGGGTCCAGGGATAGAGTGCACTCACCTTGGGAGGGAGGAGGGAACAGAGAAGGCTTCCTGGAGGAGGTGACGCAGGAGAGCTCAGGAAAAGACACACACAGGAGTTTGAGGCAGAAGAGGAGATGTGAATGAATTCATGAAGGGCTGTTAAAAAGCACATCCCAGTCCAGGAATCTCATGTCATTCCCATCTGGGCAGAAGGTGTTGGGGGAGGAAAAGTAATTTTCCCTCTACTCTTGTAGGATCTTGGCTGAAAACCCCTGTGATGAAAGAGTAACAGGAGACAAGGAAATAGGAGTTTAATAACATGTATACCTTCTGTAGACATGGGACCCACCCAGGAAATACCAAGTCTCTGGAATGACCCAAGCCACCAGCTTAAATGCCATCTCTAGCTCAAGACAAAAGAAGATGTTGCGGGGCTGGAGGGAGCCAGCAATGGGGAGGTTGTCAGGAAAGGCAAGGTAAACAAGGGTGAGGTTGGGGCGCCTGGGTGGCTCAGTCGACTGAGCATCTGCCTTCGGCTCAGGTCATGCTCCCAGGGTCCTGGGATGGAGTCCCACATCGGGCTCCTTACTCAGCAGGGAGCCTGCTTCTCCCTCTGCCTCTCCCCCTGCTTGTGCTCTCTCTCTCTGACAAATAAATAAAATCTTAAAAAAAAAACAAGGGTGAGGTGGTTCTGCAGTTCTAGGTCCTTGTCTTCTTTGCAGAGAATTTCTAGAGATTTAGTTACTTTCTCTTCCAGGTACTGAGGGGAAGACACCCTTATGAATAGAGGTTTCTCCCTCTAAATGTAAATTTCTCTTACAAAAGGGTAACTTCTACTTGGCTTTTCAGAGCTTCTGTGTCTGCTCTTTCTTAAAAATAATCAGCCCAAAATAATCCTTATGCCAACGAGGCATACTTTGGGGTAGTATATTCTGCTCCCGTTCAAGGGTTTGAGAGGCAGGCAGGTGTTGGAAGCTGATAAGGATGGCCCTTATCAAGCACGTACTGTGTCCCTGGGGACATCTGGGGGCAATCGCTAGAGACAGTTTTTGGTTATCACAGCTGAAGTGGGGAGGGAGGTGCCACCAACATCCAAGGGGATCCAAGTCAGGGATCCAGCTAAGCCTCGTACAGTACACAAGGCCACCAACTCTCAAAGCCAGGAATGCACGGACCGAGGAACCTTGTGGGTCTCCCAGCTCAGGCTTCGAATCCTTTCATCCTTACCAGAGCCCGCTGAGTGGTGGATTTATCCCCATTTCTCAGACGAGGAAAATGAGCTCTGAGCACTTCAGTCACTTGCCTAAAGTCATAGGGTAAGAGGGAGAGTGAGCATTTGCACGCAGGCAGTCAAGCTCCAGCTCCCCAGTAATAACGACCGTGACAGAGAAATCCGTGGCCCTGCTGGGAAGGTCTCTGGCTGCACGTTACAGGGTTTGGGTGTATACCCGTTCTGTAACCCCTGAAGATTGTTCATCTACAGATTCGTCCCCTTCTCACTCACTAGCGTACTTTCCCCCTAAGGAGTGGGAGTCAGAGGCAAATGAATTTCCCATCTGTAAGCACAGAGACAGAGCAGAGGATTTTTCAATGCGTCCATTGAATCACCCGCCTCCCCCACTTCCCTGCTGGACAAGCTGGGGCCCATTACTAGATACAACGGCAAGAGCCACTGTCCCAGTTTATTCAGAAAGTGCCTGAAAATATAATTAATGGAAGGCTCCCCCTGTGGCTTCAGGTTTTCCCTCCTGGGTGGCAGGAAAACCAAGTCCTAGTGTGTTCCGTTATTATGATCCTTCCTTCAAACGGTAATCGTGTGCACAGTGATTTCTCTGCAGGTCCTCCCGGAAGTGTGGGAGTCCAACGCATGCTTGTTGGGTCTGTTTTTCCTCCTAATGAAGTCACACAGGCCAGCTCCCCCTGAGCGGTGTGGGCCACTGCAGCTTGGAGGAAGAGGAAGCTGCCTCCGGCCTCACAGCAACAGGGACGAGCTCCGGGTTTTGCAAGCGGACGTCTAGAAACAGGAGTGCAGGACAACGGTCACTCTTGCAGCCTTTGATGGGATGCCAGTTTCAGGGCAGTATCTTCTTAACCGACTGAGCCACCCAGGCACCCTCAGGGCAGTATCTTCTTGTGTAATTACTCCTTGTCTTGGTCATGGTCTGGAGCCGCTGCAATTAACCCTCCCATTGTACAGATTAGTAAACTGATGCTCCAAGAACCCAAGTTGACAACATAACACTGGCACACCAACCCGGCCACTTCACTCAGCACAGGCTGTAATGAATCAACAAGCTGGCCCATTTATTTGTTTAAAGGCTTTGGAGCAGAACGCCTTCTGGTTTTGCATGCTGATCTTAGCACAGTGCTTTTGCTCAATAAGGACTAAATCAGTCACATAAAGCAAACGTATCACAGACAAACGACCCCTATGGGGAGGTTCTTGATTCTGATTTCATTCCTTTTTCTCTAAATACATAACTCTAATGGGATGATAGGTTATGCTGGATTTCTCTCTTCTGCAACTCATTAAGAAGAACACAGGCTCTGGTGAGAGCGAGGTTTTGGTTTGAATCCTGGCTCTGCCCCTCCCAGGCAGTGTGGCACAGGGTTAGTGAGTTCACCTCTCTGAGCCTTTGTTCTGTTGCCTCTAAAATGGAGATGATAACCCCCACTTCACCGATTTGCTATGAGATCAAATAAGCCAAGAGAAGAGGAAATTCTTTTACTGAACTTTGAGTACACACACGAGGTGATTATTTAATTCCCCAATCATGTTTTTCTTAATGCTCTTACTCATTTAAACACTAAGTTAAGTTTTATTTTCTCTCTGATAATTGAAGAAAGTTAGGCTCAGAGAGGTTATGCAACTTGCCTGGAGACACACAGCCAGAAGGTGGCATAGCTGGGATTTGAATACAGAGCAAACTCCATATTTGCCTCTTTCTGATATACTTCTCAAGCCCTCCCACAAGAGCTTGAGAATCTGGAATTTTTATTTCAAATGTAGAGGTTTTGGGGGGAAGAAGGGTCAAGGAAATATTTCAAATGAGTGGGAAGTAGAAGAGGAAATATCTGTCTTTTACTAACATAACATAATAAAATAAAATAAAATAAAAGTGAGCACTGACAGGCCTGAGTTTGAGAAAAGCTGATTCTGCTCTAGGTCTGTTGTATCTGGGGTTTTACTCTCTCGAGGCAGCAGGTACATCAAATCCCTTCTCTGATGGGAAAGGATTACAGAGCAACAAAAAGGGACAGACAAGATGAGAACAGAAGACTGTATTTCCTGGAATTAAATACTGATATGCAGTCTACAGGAAAAACAGGCCGAGGGGTTAAATGGCTGGTCTATAGAAACTTGCACCCATAATATGTAAAGAACTCTTACAAATCAATAAGAAGACAACCTGATTTTTAAATTGTCAAGAGATTTGAATAGACATTTCTGCAAAGATGACATACAGACGGCCAGTAAGCTCATGAAAAGGCTCAACATCATTAGCCATCAGGGAAAGGCAAATCAAAACCATGAGATACCACTTCACACCCATGAAGATGGCTAAAAAAAAGGGACAGTAACCAGTGTTGGAGAGCATGTGGAGAAATTAGAACCCTCACCTGTTGCTGGTGGGAACATAAAAGGATGTAGTCACTTTGAAAAATAGTGGGGCAGTTTCTCAGGATATGAAATATGACATTACCATACGACCCAGTAATTTTACTCCTTAGATGAACTGAAAACACGTTCATATGAAAGCTTGTCCATGAATATTCATACAAAAGTGGGAGCAACCCAAATGTCCATCAGCTGATGAATGGATAAACAAAGAGTGGTCCATCTATACTGTGGAATATGACTCAGCCACGAAAAGGAAGAAAGTTGGCACATGCCACAGCATGAATGAACCTAAGAACATTTTGTTAAGTGGGAAAACTTGGGCACAAAAGACCATACAATGTTTAATTCCATTTACATGAATTTTTCCAAAAAGGCAAATTTATTAACACAAAAAGTAGACGATGAGTAGTTGCTGAAGAGATGGAGTAAGGGAGGGGGAAATGGGGAGTGACTGGAATGGACATCAGATTTCTTTTGGGGGTGATGGTAATAGTCTAAAATTAGCTTATGGTGATGGTTGCACAATTCTGTAAGTATGCTGAACATCATTGAGGTGTATGCTTAGAGTGGATGAATTGTACAGTATGCAAATTATATCATAAGCCAGTGAGGGTCACCCCTGGACCCCAAGCAGTCTGCGTCCATTTCTTGTCCACAGCATGGCACAGCCTTACTTCTCATGAGGCTAAATTCTAAACTTACTGGGTCACAGAAGGTTTTTCTCATGGGGCCCAAGAACCCAACGGGGAAAAGGTCAGCTCCTTTCCCAGGAGCTCCCATGAGGAGCTCCCAGTTTGTTCCTGATGGAGTCAGTCACAAGCCGGCCCAGAGGCCACAGGGGACCCGCCCTGATAACATCTCCGGTGTGATTAAGTCAGCCATGTCCAATGTGTCTGCTAGATTTGTATCAGGGCTTCCCTCACACCCCCCCCCAGACTGGCTGGCCATTCATCCAGGACTTTGTGGGATTGCACGGCTGACTGATTCATCGCTGTATCAATAAAACCCAGGTCTGGCCATCTTCTGATGAATTACATTGTTTAAATGAACTTAACAGTTGCATTAGAGAAAGAAAACAAGGGGAATCAATAAAGGAGAATTTCTTTCATCAGAGAGTCAGCATTTCTTGAAGGCTGGAGGTCAGTGTGGAGATGAGCACTTAGCGCGCAACAGAGATGCTGTTTGTCGCTGGCAAGACGGTACCGAGCTTACATGCAGGATTGTAAACAATAGCAGAATACCGGAGCCCAGAAGCCCTAGAATGTGCCTGGCACAAAGCCCAGACTCTGGAGTTACCGAGACCTTGGTTCAAATACCAACGGCTCTACTTCCTAGCCATGGGTTTGGGCAAACTACCTAACTTGGGCCTCAGTTTCTCTTATCTGCAAAATGGGCATGACAATAGAGCCAATATCTTAGTGTTATTAACAAAGATCACGTTCAACAAAATGGAACAACCTTGCAGTTCTTGCTAAATAGTGCTCAATAAATGTTTGCCACTGATTGTGTGACATTTTTCTCTTGTTAATATGTTCCCAGAAGCAGAGCCTCCTCTTTTCCAACCTCCCCCAGGACAGGTGACACATTAATTGCTTTTTAAATTTAATTTCTTAAACTGACGTGCATTAACGTGCATGTTTTTGGTGTGAAGTTAATACAAGTGTACATTTGTATAAACCACCACCGTACTCACTGTCTTTGTCGGCATGGGGCTCGAACAAAAGAAATTTACTTCTCACTGTTCTGGAGGCTGCAAGTCCAAGGTTGAAGTGTGGACCAGGTCTGGTTTCTGGTCTCTTTCTCCGCTTGCAGACCTTTCTTTTCACTGCATCCTGACCTGCCAGAGAGAGGAAGCTCTGGGGTCTCTGCCTCTTCTCATAAGGGCATTAATTCCAACACAGGGGCTCTACCTCCTAATACATCGTACTGAGGGTGAGGATTCAGACATATGACTCTGGGGGCACATAAGCATGCTGTCCATAATGATCAGTATACAGAACATATGTTAACACCTGCTCCTAATTCTCTCATGCTATCCTCTGCACTGACCTCCCACCCTCTGACCCTTTGCCTGGGACCCCAGGATCAACCTGAGCTGAAGGCAAACACTCAACCAACTGAGCCACCCAGGTGCCCCAAGGGACAGGTTTTTGTACATATGTTTTCATTTCTCTAGGATAAGTACCCAGGAGTGGGACCTCTGGGTCAGATACTGACCCATAAACATAAGTATATGTTTCAGTTCATTAAAAACTACCACTCTGTTTTCCAAACAACATCTTCATTGGTCCTAGCAACCTATGAGAGGTCTTTTTTTCAATGTTTAAGACATTTCCTTTTTTTTTATTATTTTATTTTTAATAGGCTCCATGCCCAACGTGGGGCTCAAACTCAAGACCCGGACACCCCGAGTCACATGCTCTACCAACTGAGCCAGCCAGGCGCCCTAATTCATCGGTCTGAATCCAGGATTTGATACTGGCAGTTCTGTCTACCTCAGCCATCTCTATAATGTCTGGTAGGATCTCATAGTGCTTTTAAGTCAAATTTCTCTCCTAGCTAATGATGTCAAACATCAGTTTCCTGTGTTTACTTGCCTTCCATCTACCCTCCTCAGCAAAGTGTCTGCTCAAATCTTTTGCCCATTTTGTAACGTGACTGTCGTTCTTCTGGCAGTCAGATTTGAGAGCTCTTTCGACATTGTGGACACAGGTCCTTCAACAACTGCACCATCTGCAAACTCACAGTCTGGAAGTTTGTTTTCATTCCCTTCACAGCATCTTCCACAAAAAAAGGATTTAAAATTTTTTTATTTTTTATTTTTTTTAAAGATTTTATTTATTTATTTGAGAGAGAGAGAATGAGAGATAGAGAGCACGAGAGGGAAGAGGGTCAGAGGGAGAAGCAGACTCCCCGCCGAGCAGGGAGCCCGATGTGGGACTTGATCCCAGGACTCCGGGATCATGACCTGAGCCGAAGGCAGTCGCTTAACCAACTGAGCCACCCAGGCGCCCAGGATTTAAAATTTTGATGAAGTGCAATTCATCAATTTATCTTTTATGGAGTGTGCTTTCAGCATCATGTCTACTTCCTCCACTACTTCCCTCTAGAAGTTTTACAGTTTTGCTTTTTACACCTAGGTCTATCATCCACTGTAGGTTAATTTTCATATAAAAGTGTAAGGTGCAGGTTGAGTACTTTTTTGCATGCATGTCCAACTCTTCCAACACCATTTTGTTGAAAAGAGAAGACCCTTCTCCACAGAATGTCCTTGACACCTTTTCAAAAATTGACCAGACACATCTACCTGGGCCCATTTCTGAGCTCTCTATTCTTGTTCATTGATCCATGTATGCCAGTCCTTTTGCCAATCCCACAGTGTATTGATTATTGTATTTTCTCCTCGTAAATCTTAAAACAGGGTAGTATGATTCCTCTAACTTTATTCTTTGTTTTCAAATTATTTGGGCCCTCCTAGGTCTTCTGACTTTCCACAGAAATTTTAGGTTTGGGTCGAGAGATTATTTCTTGGAAGGCTTTATTTCTTTAAAAAAAATTTTTTTTTACTATGGATTCAATTTCTTTTATACACCTATATCCATTCAGATTATCTGTCTCCGCTTGGTGAGTTTGGTAGCTGGCACTTTTTAAGGAAATTGGTCCATTTCATCTAAGTGCTCAAATTTATGCATCTAGACTTGTTTCTGAGGTTCTCATATCAGCCTTTTAATAGCTGCGGGGTCTGTAGTATTATCCCTTCATTCATCCCTAACGTCAGTAATTCGTGTCTTCTCACACTTTTTTTTTCCCGTCTTGGAGGTTTATCAAGATGCATTGATCTTTTTCAAAGAACCAGTATCTTTTGGTCTCGTTGATTTGCTTCCCCCACAGACCTTTTCTGTTCTCAAGTCCGTTGAGATTGCTACTCTGCTGTTAATCATTTCCTTGTTGCAAGCAAATATAATAACCTTGTTCTATTTGCTTTGGGAGGTTATGCTCATTATTTTCAAATTTCTTCAAGTGGAGGCTTAGATTGTTGATTTGAGACCTTTCTTCTTTTTTTAATGCTATGAAGTTGCCTCCTGCACTACTCTGTTTCCATCCCACCAGCTGTTATGTGCTGCATTTTAATTTCATTCAGTTCCAGGTATTTTCTGATTTTTCTTGATTTGAACCTTCCTGAACACCCCATTTTCATTTATAAATTGTGGTTCTCAGTGCATCTATTGCAAAATTTTGGTTTTGTAGTGGACTCTAAAATATGCTCTTAGCTTCACAGCATATTTAGAGTCCATTTTTACCATGTCAGGTGGAATACAGAAACATTACTGCCACACAGGTCCCTCTGCCCTCCCTTTTCATGCTGGTATGGCTTGAGTATTACATCTGCATACACTATAAACCCCACCAGACAATGGTATTTTGTTGGCTTTCAGTAAGTCCACTTTAAAGAATTCAAGAGGAGAATAGCTTATTACATTTCACCCAGATATTTACTACTTTTGTGCTTCTCCTTTCATTACCAATGTTCCCAATTTTTTTCCAGTGTAGTTTCCTCAGCCTAAAGAATTTCCTTTAGCAATTTTTTTTTTTTTGAAGATCTGCTGGCAACAGATTCTCCTATTTTTCTGTCACGTAAGAATGTCTATATTTCACCTTTGTTCTTGAGGGATATTTCCTCTGTATATCAAATTATGAGCTGACAGTCCTTTTTGTCTATGTTAAAAATATTGTTCTTCTTTTTGGCCTCCATAGTTTCTGATGAGAAATTCAGTCACTCAACTTGTTGCCTTATAAATAATATACTTTCGCCCCTCTCTCCTCTGTTCAAGATTTTTCTTTGTTTTAATAAAAAAAATTTTTTAGGGGTGCCTGGGTGGCTCAGTCGGTTAAACGTCTGCCTCTGGCTCAGGTCATGATCCCAGAGTCTTGGGATCGAGCCCCGCATCGGGCTCCCTGCTCAGCGGGGAGTCTACTTCTCTCTCTCCCTCTGCCCCTCCGCACCGCTCCCTCGTTCTCTCTCAAATTTTTTAAACTGAAGTGTACCTGACACACAATGTGACAGTAGTTTCAGGTGTACAACATAGCGATTCCAAGGGTCTATGCTGAACTCACAGATGCAGCTACCCTATGTCACCATACAACACTGTTACAATATCACTATGTTCTCTATGCGGTACCTGTATTCCCATGACTTTCTCTCTCCTTAACTGGAAACCTGTACCTCCTACTCCCCTCCGCCCATTTTGTCCACCTTCATTTTTAATTTTCTGAAGTTTGTGATGTATCTGGGCAAGACGTTTTGGGGGTTATCTTGTTTGGGATTCACCAAGGTTTTGTAGGCTTACATGGTTTTGGTGGGGGGGTAGTTTTCAGCGATTATTTGAAATATTTTTTCCACTACCCACATTCTTCTGTTCACGATGTGAATGGCATACATTTGGTATTACCTGTGCGAATGTGTTCAGTTTTGAAAAATCTTGTCTCTGTGGCTCAGGTTGGATAATTTCCACTGATGTGTCTGGGGGTTCACGGACTCTTTCCTTCATTTGTTCCATTCTGCTCTCACATCCTTTCAGGAAGTTTTTAAATTTTTGCTGAATTTTCAGGTCCACAATTTCCATTGGGCTCCTTACAGCTTCTATTTCTTTGCTGGCACTTTCAAAATTTTCATTCATTTCAAGAGTGTGTGCCTATTGGAGCAGATTTGTAATAGATTCCTTAATGTCTTTTTCAGGTAATTCCAACATTTGTGTCATCGTGGAGTTCCCATGCAAGCTGATGTTTTCCCGGTTCTTCATAGACTGGGTAATTTCAGATTGTACCCTCATATTACATTATGAGACTGAATGTTATTTAAATCTGATCAAGAATGTTGATATTTCTGTTTTAGTAGACTACTGACTCTGTTGGATTGAAACCACATGTTCCTATTGCCCCTGTATAGCTTATAGGTTCAATGTCACCTCTACTTACAAAGCATCTGCAGTGCTATTTGGAGTTGGCTCATGTGTGAGCCACCCAGAGTCAGTGTGACATCTAGCAGGTGGTCTGTTTTACCATGAAGACCCAGACCCACACACGTGCACCTCAGGGATGAGCCCAGGAGCTCCAACAACATCATGGAGCCATTTCCCCCAAACTCCTACCCTTCTGAGATCATCCAGTACTTTCTGACTCCTTGGTTCTCTGTCTTTTGGTCCTCCATCCGGGGATATAGGCTTTGTTTTCCTCACTCTGCTGAACACTCCCATGGCGGTATGGGAATAGACGGGAAAGAGCAAGTTTCTGCCTCGTTGGCATGGGACCGCAGCTTCCCCAATGTCCCTGTTGCTGGTATTCCTCTCAGGAACCCCCTTTCCCATTCCTGGAGGCTGACCTACAGGACTTGTCCCGACACTCTCTGTCTTCACTGATGCTCCTGGTTTGGGGGCTACTTTGAATCCAGGTTAGGGGATATAGAAATATATCCCTTATATATAGATATAAGAAACAAGGCCAAACTTTCTGAGAATCCTGTGGCATCCTCCCATTAGAGTCTTCCCTACAATCTACCTACTACTCTGTATTTTCAGAGTCCTCAAAGGCTGATCCACACTGTAGGCCCAGTTTTTATAGCTCTGTTCAGTGCGAGAGTCAGGGGGTTGTATATTCGCCCCCTGACCATCCTACCCAGAATTGGAAACTTCCGGCTGTTTTGAAAACATGGTGATATCCTTAGAGACTAGACATAGTTAAGGGCTTGTTCATTAAAGTCAATGTAACTCAACTTTGAAACCTGGTTCTTAACCTTACAGGTTTGCCCAAATAACCTGTGAAATTAATTTAAAGAACACACTGAGAGTCACCAGAGGGGAGGTGGGTGGGTGACGGGTAGGTGAAACAGGTGATGGGGTGAAGGAGCGCATGTGTCATAATGAGCACTGAGTGATGGATGGAAAGGTTGAATCACTATATTGTACACCTGAAACTAATATTACACTGTAGGTTAACTACAGTGGAATTAAAAACTTAAAAAAAAAAAAACCTAAAAAAAAGAATCGCACCATTTTGTGAGGGCTTACATAAACGAAACAAATTCCCTGGGAGCACACAGCTGGTAACGAGTGCGAGCAGAACTGGAACCTGGTTCGCGCTAGCCCAAAGACCCACTGTTCTAGTACCTCGTGCTATCCTAGAATCGGCTTTTTTTTTTTTTTAACCTGAAAGCACTAAGCTTATGCTTCCCTCAGATAATGGTGATTGATGGCAGCCCTTAAATGCTGCAATTGGATTATCAAGTCCCAACACAATTTTGCTCAATAAAACAATAAAAACCTAAGACAATTCATTGCTTTCTGAGCTTTTGTTCTCTCTCAGAGATTTGTGAGGGGGAATGGTGACATTCTCTGGCTTTCTGCCTTCTCCTTTGAAAACACAGCTGCCCTAGAATTCTGACCCTTCACTCCAGTTTTGCAGATAACCGTTTTGGAAAAGAGAAAGAGCCGAGGCTCCTCATGTTGAATGCAAGGAACACACTTAAGGAAAAACAATCCATCCTGTACTTGTGAAAATGAGGGACATGTAGCTAGCAGCTGAGACCCAGGCAGCAATTCAGGAGATACTATGTGCTTTATCTCTGGGCGACATCTGCCCAATAGTTCTGCTCCCTTTGGAGTGGAAGGATCTGACAAATATTGGTCAGTTTTAGGGAGAAAAGGTATTAATTCACCTAAGCATCCTCCTGACCCACTGGGATATCTCAGGGAATTGATACCTACTCATCTGATGTCAGGAAAGTCCTATTATATTCAGACTACAGAGAATGACACTAAGAAGATATGATGGAAAGCTCCAATGTTCTTACAGAAGAGAATGGGGCTCTGAAGTCTCTGCCAGTAAGTTTTAAAATCACAAATGCAAGGGGCAGAGCCCTTGCTTCAGCCTAAGCTGAAGGCAGACACCTAACTAGGATTCTTTTTGTTGCTGTCAGAAACCAAATTAGCCTGAGGAGAGGAACAGAAGGTATTGGCTGAAAAAAATCTCTCTTCACATTCTAGGAATGGGACTACCTTCAGGCATGGCTCAATCAAAGCACTCAACAACATCTGGATTCTCTCTACATATTTTCCTTTGTGCTGGCTTTATTCTCAAGATGACTGTCCACATACAATGGCAAGGATGGTCACCTGCAGCTCCTGACTTCCATCTTAGCTCTTCAGCAATCCTACCGGAAAGACAGCATGTCCATCTCAATAAGTCCAGAGAAGGCTTTAGGGCAGATTCTCATTAACTGTTCTTGACCCAGCCTGGGTTATATGCCTACTTTCAGCCATCACTGTGGTCATGAAGATACATTTCTCTGATTGGCTCTGCCTGGATGATCTGGTCATTTCTGTAGCTCCCTAGGAGGGAGAAGCTCAACCTGAATCACCGGGACAAAAGAATGAAAGAAAAGCCCTGTCTGCTACGTGTACTGTCCAGGACTGGTACTGCCACATACTCCTTCCCTTGACCGTAAGCAGATCTGTTTCCTTACTGAGCTTCCCTTTCTTCATGCACAGAAATGAGGGATGTGCACAAATGCTTACGATCCTTTCCAGTTCTAAGTATTCTTTGATGACACATGATATATACTCAGATGCTCCTCAAATCCCACATGACAGGCAGTATGGGAGCCTGAAGGAGCGCCACGCCTGGACCTTTTTAAAAGGAGATGGTTTTGGGGGAAAAAAAACACAAGAACCACCTTCCTCACAGAATTTATTGTTTGGAGAACATGGACTCTGGAGCTGAATGCTTAGACTTAAATCCCTGATGACGGAGCAACCGTGGAAAGTATTTCAGCCCCAGTTCCGGTCATGTACAGGGGGTATCATAACAATACCCACCTCAGAGCATTGTGATGAAGGGCACGGCAGGAAGAATTCTAAGATGGCCCCGTGGTTCCCATGCCCCTGCATCATCCCCTCCCCTGAATGAGGAAGAACCTGCGACTTGCTTCTTTTTCTGTTTTAAGGTTTTATTTATTTGAGAGACAGAGAGACAGAGAAACAGAGATGCGGGGTGGAGGGGGGAGCACGAGCAGGGGGAAGGAGCAGAGGGAGAGGGAGAAGCAGACTCCATGCTGAGCAGGGAGCCTGACGTGGCGCTCGATCTCAGGACCCTGGGATCACAACCTGAGCTGAAGGCAGACGCTTAACTGAGCCACCCAGGCGCCCCCTGTGACTTGCTTCTATCCAACAGAATATGGCAAAGATGATGGGACAGACTCCTGTGCTTGTGTTACGTTATGTAAGACCCAATCTAATACATAAAAGGAATAAATCTCAAATTTGAAAGAAGCCTAAAACCCAGGTGGTTCAACAGGGCTAGCCAACTGGAGCTAGAGAGTCTCCTGCTCTTCCTGTGGAATGAAGCTGCTCTGTTAGGAGGGGAGGGGACCATGACAGGGACCTTAAAGAGGTCCCAGGCTGATATGATAGCCAGCAAGAACACAGGGACCTCTGTCCTACCACTACAAGAACACGAGTTCTGCCAGAATAGCCTGGGGAAGGTTGGAAGTGGGTTCTTCCCCAGTCAAGACTCCAAATAGGAACACAGTGTGACCAATACCTTGAGTGCAGCCTTATGAAACTCTGAGTAGGGGAGCCAGCGAAACCATGCCTGGAATCCTAATCCATGGAAAATGGGAGACAATACACATTTGTTGTTTTAAGCCCCTAAATCTGTGGTAATTTGTTATTTAACAACAGAAAACTAATACAAGGGATAAAAGAGATAATGCATGTAAAACGCATAAACTTGGTGCATGGCCAAGTGTTTGATATTAGCTATTCTTAAGAATATAATCTTATATATATATAATCTTAAGATTATAATGAAAGAGTTGGGCATTGTAGATTTCAAACAATACAAGGCTATAAATCTCCCTGTGTCCTTCTGAGACAGCCTCTTGGGCTGGAGGGAGCCCAGTCTGGGGCTATCCTTCGGTCTGCTGAATGTCATCTCTGCATACTTCTATATGGACAAGTAAGTGATGGCCAAGCCGATGAACCATTATTTGCAATACAATTTATTATCATCCAATTTCAGCAGAAACTGGTTGAGGATAGTGGGAACTGGTCCAGAACATTAGTGTTGGAGAGGCATTACCTGAACTTAAATGGTAATGAGATGAGATCGGGTAAGGATGGGCAGGTGCCTCCAACAAGCTCAGCCTAAAAATTCTAACTGGGTTCATCCAGGCTTTGCAGATAAAGAGACCACAAAATAATATTGAGAGCCAGCCAGATGGCCTCAAACACATTACTGCCTTTAATACGAATAGTCTATAGGGAAGAAATCATCCTCTCCACTCTATAGCTGAAGAGCTGAAGTATAAGAAGGTGAGCTCGGGGAAGTTCAATGAGATGCCGAGGGTCGCCCGGGTCTCATGAACACTTCTTGATGACTTTGACAGCTGGGAGAGTCCTTGCAGCCCACCGAGGTGGGATGATAATGTGCATACGGGAAAGACACCTAGCTCACAAAGGGGGAAAGGGGGATGTGTGAGTAGGAACAGAAGGCAAACAACCTTGACTGGAAAACTGTGGCATGTGGCTCAACTTGTACCAAATATCGGTTTCCAAGAAAAGAACCTTAAGGGAGACAGTAGGGAGATATATCCATTCCTGAACCCTCAAGAGGAAGAGGGGAAATAAAGAGCAGATACCTTCCTCGCTTTTAATTTTACTGTAGTAAGAAGACTTAATATGAAATAGAGTCTCTGAAATTTTCAAGTGTGTAACACAGTATGGTTATATATAGAGATAGGGTAGCACAACAGAGCTCTGGGTCTTCTTCATCCTGCCTAACTGAAGGTTTAAATCCATTTATACCCATGGGAGGGCTGATAGCTCTTGAAGATCCTGGTTTTGATTCTTTTTTTTTTTTTAAGATTTTATTTATTTATTTGACAGAGAGAGACACAGCGAGAGAGGGAACACAAGCAGGGGGAGTGGGAGAGGGAGAAGCAGGCTCCTGGCTGAGCAGGGAGCCCGATGTGGGGCTCGATCCCAGGACCCTGGGACCATGACCTGAGCCGAAGGCAGACACTTAACAACTGAGCCACCCAGGCACCCTCTTTACCCATTCTTAAATCAGGTTATTAAAAAGGCACAGGCAACAAGAACAAAAATAAAAAATAGGCAAGTGGGACTACACCGAGCTAAAAAACTTTTGCATGGCCAAGGAAATAAACAACAGAGTAAAAAGAGTAAAAAGAGTAAAAAGGCAACCTGCGGAATGGGAGAAAATATTTGCAAACCATATATCTGATAAAGGGTTAACTTCCAAAAGATCCTTTCCATTCTTGGAGTGGCTATTCATCATTCATCAGAAAATATTTGCAAACCATATATCTGATAAAGGGTTAACTTCCAAAAGATCCTTTCCATTCTTGGAGTGGCTATTCATCATTTTTTTCTTCCAAATTTTTTTAATTGATCATTGAAAATTGCCAGAGGGTGTCAGGATCTGTATTTTTTCTTTAATTTTGTATTAGAATGTTTCTATCCTAGCTTGTCTCAAACAGGATTTGAGGCAGGTATGAAAGAAAATACACAATATTTCAGATGTGGTACGTTGTAACTAATTAAGAAGATGCAAAAAATATTTGCATCTTCATATATATATGTGTGTGTATATATATATATATATACACATATCCCCAACCAAAGGATCAATAAAGTGAGGGAGAGCCAGGGGCGAGATTTGTTATACAAAATCCACGCCAAGGAGTCCTGGGTGCTTGCTGGAGGCTGACCACCAATTTGCTTCGGTACCTCCCAGCATCGAGCAGGAAGAGGCAACGACAATTCTGAGTCAGGGGTCTGAGCGCAGTTGCCAACATGAGCATTTATCGAGCATAGACTAAATCCCAGGGCTGTACACATATTACCTCATCCAGTCCTTATGGCTAACCTGCCTATGGCATAACACCGTCCACGTTGGAAGAAGCCCAAGAGAGAGGCTCCAGTTTAGAGAGCTAAAAAGTGGTAAGGAGGAAATTCCTATCCAGGTCTGATCTCTCCAAGACCTGCCCCTTCCCGTCACCCCGTCCTGCACACCCCCACCAGCGACTGTTCTGGAGAAGAGCAGCTGTCCCTCGAACTGAACACCGAACAGACCTTCTCTGAGGGCTTCTCGGAGGGACGGCCCCGTGTCAGGTAATGAGCACTGCTGCCAAAAACAGCCCGAGAGAGCAGACGGAAACAAGCTTAAAGATGTTTTCTCACCGGGTCCCTCAAGGCAAGTGGGTGGCATCACGCCAAGGTCAAGTTTGGCAAGAAGGCACCCCTACAGGGAGATATATCCAGGACAAGTTGGGTCATTACTACTTTATTCTTTTAAACACACTGATGTGAAAACTACTCCAACAGAGAAACTTCTGGTCCGCTGTGCTGTCACAGAGGCCCCCCACAATCAGAGTCCATGTTCCACGCCTGGCATCTGACTAATGAACTCCTGAGAGGTCAACTCTGCTTGGGTGAGCACCTGCAGGGAGGTAATGCATTGCAGCCGGGCCTGAAGTAATTGCCCAGGCTAGAGGCAGAGGCTGAGCTGGGCCCAATTCGGCCAGACACAGAGTTGCCCAGAGCAAGAGTGAGATGGGCATCGGCGAGTGGCAGTGGGGATAGTGGATGTGTCTGGGAGGCTGTGGATTTCAACCAAGCGCAGGCTTAATGAGAACGGAGGCAGCTAGAAAAGTAAAAATCTTCATGTAGTCCCAGAAGTACCAGCCACGTACATCACAATCTGGGCCTGATTCTAGACCCCAGTGCTTTTCAATCATTTGTTTACAAAATGCCTACTCTGCAGCAGGACCTGACTCTGGGGACACAGAGCGAGCCCTGGCCTCGTGGGGGTCCCATTCTAGAGTGTCTGGGCTCTGTCCCTGCCCCGGGCAGCTGGGCAGAGAGGGAAACAATCCCAGGAAGAGAGAATGGAGATGTGCTTTGCCCCAGTGGAGGCAGCTGGAGGTGTCTAGCTTGCTCGAGGGCCGTGCACTTGGCGTCTCTGAGCCTCTGCACCCCAGATCGTGGGGATGAGGGACCAGCCTTCCCACTGTGTTGATGGGTAACCAAGGCTGGAATTGGACTCCAGTTCAGTCTGGTTGGAAAGTCTGATTTGCTCCACAGCATCTCACTGCCCTTGACCAGACAATCAGAGGTCTGGGTCACGACCCAGCACGTGCATTGAAAATGCCTCCCTTGAGCTATTTGTAACCGTCTCCTGGGTAAATCTTGAATGAAATAAAAGCCCAAACCTTGTTCTACAAATATCATGTGTTGTTCATATACTGGTGGTAATTTTACAGCAATCTTGCCTATTTGAATCCTCAGTGAGGAGCAGAGATTAAGCCAGGAACCTGGACACCAAAATACAATAGAGGATCCCAAAGTCACATGGCCAATATTGCTCAAAGCAAACTCCAGACTCTGAGGTCTGCAGTGAAGGCAGCATCTCATACTTCGCGCCCAATGAAAGGAGGGAGCAAGGAGGAGCATGGGGAAGCAGGAGGAGAGGGGCAGCTAACAGCCCCTCGGAGGAGGATTCAGAAAACCCTGAAGAGCAGACAGAGCTCAAAAAGGTCATTATTCCTAAAATCCAGCCCACCCAGCCCTGGATATTTCCAAAGCCTCAGAGCATCTTCGAACTTGGGGAAGTTGCCAAAGATGCCGTGTGCTGAATATTAATAGGTCAGGGTTAACTGGGCATAGCCTTACTTATATGGAGGCTCAATATTAGTTAAACAGGATTAGTATGGGGGAAAATCTTGATTTTTTTTTTCCTATAATGTCCCCTCCCCCTTCACTGATATTCTGGTAGATATTTGACATTATCTCTAGGAAGATGCTCCTGCATGGCCATGCATTAACATAATTAGTTTTACTTTCATCCCTTTGGGGGATGAACTAATTGCTTTAAAATGCCTGTATTATTTGGGTCGCCTGGGTGGTTCAGTCGGTTAAGTGTCTGACTCTTGATTTCGGCTCAGGTCATGATCTCAGGGTCATGAGATCGAGCCCTGCATGGGGGCTCTGCACTCAACGTAAAGTCTGCCTAAGATTTTCTTTCTCCCTCTCCCTATGCCCCTCCCCCTGCTTGTGCTCTCTAAATAAATAAATAAATGAATTTTTAAAAAATAAAATACCTGTATTATTTCCATTCACCCTTCAGATAGGTGCTTAGGCCCATCGATGTGAAAAATATGGATTTGTAAGGCTTCTTCTGAGCACAGCACTGAAAGCAGTAAACTTTGGGGGCATCAAAGGAGAGCTCAGCCCGGACCCTTTTGTTGCATGTGTTGCCATGGTGATGAGAGCTTAGGCCGGGAGGAGACGGGCAACATCAATCATCAATACCATTCAGACAGAACTTACTGTGCACCAGGCGCTGTGCCTTCACCTTTAATCCTCAGAAAGACCCCATGGTCTGCTTTTTACAGATGAGGAAACCAAGGCGCGGGAAGTTAGGTAACTCACACCAAGTCTCGCGTCTAGAGGATGACACCACCCAGGACTCAAAGCCAAGTGGTGTGGCTCAAAAGCTGTCACCCAGCCATCGCTATCTGCTGCCCAGAGAAGGGGGGCAATGTGGAGGTGCTTGCACTATGAATGCACATCCTCCCTTCTGACTCCTGCAGCAGGAAAGGTATGCAGTGAGCCTGTCCCTCCTTTGGAGGCCAGCAGCATCTCTTCTACGGTAACCCTGGAACCACGGAGAGGCTGCCATGACTCGGAGGATGGCTCCAAGGACACCCACCATCTTGAGTGGTAAAGAAAATTGGATTCTTCCTTCCTAAACTGTTCTGAAGGCAGGAAAGCATCAAGGTAAACACCAAGGAGCCACCAAGGAGGACAGTCGAGGGAAGGATGAAGAGAGAAGAAAGTATACGTGCTTTGGTTCCGTGACAAACACGGGCAGACATCCTACAACTATACATAGGGGTTCACAGGTAACCTCTTTTTCCACAACACAAGCTCTGATTATGCAGGATCTGCTCAAAGATAATCCTGTACCATAGGACCCAGCTGTTCCACATCTCGATATTTACCCAGAAGAAATCAAAGCATATGTCCAAACAAAGACCTGTGCATGAATGTCCATAGCAGCCTGAGAGGGAACAGCCCCAGCCAACAATCCAAACGTCTCCCAACAGGTGAGGGTATGAATACAGCGTGGTGCTGTATCTATTTGCTATAGGATGGGGTGCGGTGTACCAGCACACGGGGGTGAAGTGCTCATACTTGCAGCAACCTGAGATGAATCTCAGAAAGAATTATGCCAAGTGGTAGAAGCCAGACCCCAAAGAGCCCATGCTGTAGGACTCTATTGATCTAAAATCCTAGATTCTAAAGGCAGAAAGCCGGACCCAGTGTCTTTCTGGGGGTGGGAAGGATGGGAGGTGGGGAGGGCTGCAAAGGGACAGGAAGGGACATTTTGGGGGGGTTCCTATGCTCATCTAGATTGTGGCCATGGTTTTACAGGTATATACGCTTGTTAAAACTTTTCAAGTGGCACACTTGAAACAGAGGTTTATCGTAGGTCATTTATATCTCAATAAAAAGACAAGTGTGCACGACGGGCCTTGTGGTGGAGGAAGCTGCTTGCAAAAGACAAGGGGTGGGAACCCAGTGGTGCAATGCAGAGCTTTCATGCCGAACGACTAGCTTGGAGGAAACAGAATGAATACTAGAAAGTCACAGAACAAAGCTAGGCGACCACGCAGGGGGCAATGCGGTAATCTGGCCGAGGGGTACTGAGGGCTGAATGAAGCCCGTGGCCGTGGGGAACCAGGCGAGGAGGCAGACACTGATGGACAGAGTTTGGGTGTGGGCAAGTCAGAGGGGGGCAGAGACCGAGAGGCAACAGGGGGGCAAATGAGAAGTACCCCTGTGTTTCTAAAGCTTCCATGAAACCCCTCAGAGTCAGTGGGCGCTCAGTCAGAGGTCAGAAGGTCTGGCTACTGGGACAGAGAGCTTCCTCAAAGGGCTTTGTTTTCCCTTTTCATCAAAGAACTGCTGTGTCCTTCAGCTGGGCTGTGTGGACAACCCAAGGTCATCTGAGAAGAGGGAATACCCAACCACCACTGATAATGCAACGGGCATGCCCCTCCTGTACTTAATCCCATAGCTTCCTAAGGACCCTGCATCCACAACTCAGAGACCTTTCCAGAGCCTCCAGCCCCTCCCTGCCTCGTGGGCTGTTTAATGAATGCTGCTTTCTTCCCCAGGAAAGTCAGCTTCATGAAGCAATGGGGAGACTGCCAGCTACTCACCAGGAATGAGGGGAGACCCAGGGAGAAGGCGGGGGGAGTTCAGTGTCCCTTGGCAACTTCCGGCTCCCTGTACCCTGGGAGGGAGCAGAAGCTCCATATACCTCATAGCTGCCTCTCCACACAAAGAAATTGTCCAGGCAGCTTTCAGTCTAAAGCCAGTTTCAAGGTTGTGTCTCAGGAAACAAAGGCAAACAGATCTAATGAAGGTGGGGCTGGACCCGGAGGTCACACTCAGTTGTCGCTCAGTGATGGCGAGACTGGGTCACTGACCCGTGTTCACTCCCAAAATGCAAACGTTTTGTCTTTTACCCCCCCCCCCCAAAGAGTTTGCATTTCTCTCTTGGGTTCTTAGAGCTAGAAAAGATTTTAGACACCATCTAGTCAACCATCAGCGAGTGCAAGGCAAGGAATTATGGAATGCCATGGAACAGTAGCGGAGCTTCAACTCTGTGAGAGGTGGGGAGGACCCAAGTCATGAAGGGGCTGGTGTGCTCACCTTTATCCTGAAAGCTCGGAAGTGATGTTCTCGGATTTGTGTTTTGGAAGGCCACGATGGTGAACTTGAGTAAAATAAAACCAGGAAGACCATCAAAGTCCTGAGTCTGGTCTAAGGTCACAGAGATAATTAGGGATGCAGAAAGGGCCAGCATGGGTATAGGACTATGCTGGCTAGCTCAGAGGCCACCCCCTTCAACCTGTCACCCTTCATGGCTCTGCAACTTATATTATTTTCTACCCCTCCCTTGTGACCTCCAGAGGTCCCAGTTCCTTGGGTCTTCTGCTACAGGCACTGACCTCTTCCTGATTAGCCTAAACCAGGACCTCCTACATTGTTTCCCTGGCTGGATGCTAAGAAGTTCATCTCTCTAACATCATCCTGTGTTCTAAGCCCTCTTACCACTAATACAAGTACCCTAACCTTTTGGTTCCTCAAAATGCCAAGCTCATTTCTGCCTCAGGACATTTGCACATGCTGTCCACATTACCCACCTCTGCCTAGAATGAACTTCCATTTCACTCTGCTTCTGCAAATGTTGCTTCATCCTTTAGGGCTCAACATATATCTTTAAAGCAGACTTTTTCAGTTAACCCCCCCTCCACTTTCCCACCCTCCACCCCAGCTGAATTAGACTCTCCCTTTTTCTTCATAGCACTGTTCAATCTGAAATGATATAACCCATCCTATATTTAACAGTAGTCCTGTGTACTAGACTCTACAGAGCAGGGAGTCTATGTGTTCAACCCTGTATCCCTAGCATTTATCTTCGTGCTTGGCATAGAGTCGATGCCCGATAAACAGCTGAATATTCAGGCCCATCCTGCAGTCTTGATTCTGCTCCTCCCTTGTCCAATACACAATCGGTTATGGGAAACATCCTCAAATGGTTTCTTTCTTTTTTTTTTTTAAAGATTTATTTATTTATTTTTGAGAGAGTGAGAATAAGATAGAGAGAGCACATGAGAGGGGGGAGGGTTAGAGGGAGAAGCAGACTCCCCGCCGAGCAGGGAGCCCGATGCGGGACTCGATCCCGGGACTCCAGGATCATGACCTGAGCCGGAGGCAGTCGCTTAACCAACTGAGCCACCCAGGCGCCCTCAAATGGTTTCTTAATATTAGAACAGTCCTATTTAGAAAGAAACCCTAGTTAGTGGACCTTTGGCATCTCCAAGACCTGGGTTCAAATCCCAGCTCTACCTCTGGCTGGGAACCTTACTTAATCTTTGAGACTCAGGGTTCTCATGAGCAGAATGTAAGATCTTCGCTTTATTCATGTGGTTTCTCCATGGTTCAAATAAAAATAGACATCCATCCCCCGGATAGCACCCAACATCTATCAAACACTTGAGATATGTGAGTCCCCTCCCTCATTACGAGGTGTGACTGGACAGGAAATGGCTTCTGTTTAATAGAATTAAACATCTGTGATATTGAACAGAATGCGAAGCCTTTTCTCCCCCCTGAAAATACAGTAATATTTGAATTCAGTTCCATGTAAAACATAAAAGCAGTTTCCTGATTCCCACAGTAAGTGCATTAGCCACACTTTCACACACAGAAACCTTAGGTACATTCAACTCTTTATAAAACATGACTCCGTGTAACAGACGTACATTCATGTGAAACATACACGTTTATATAATTGTATATGTATTTGTAACTTCAACATCAGGGCTTGGAATCTGACTCCACCACTCACTAGCTAAAGGACCTCAGGAAACTTACTCAACTACTCTGAGCCTGTTTCCTCGAATGTACAATGTAGATGATTACTGACCTCATAGCAGTCAATCTGCACGGAAAGCACTGAAGCGAGGTCTGACCCGTAGCAAGTTCTATATGCATTTCAGTGACGATTGTTCATGTACTTGGGGATGGTGCCTGGTGTGCAGCAAATATGGACTCCCCTGAGCCATGATCAATCTGCTTTTGCTGGAGTCCATTGGATGGGACCCGGGAGCAGTGGGAAACGGCAGGGCAAGGGGTCTCCGGGCAGCTGGGTTACGGAATGGGGATAGCTCAGCCACGCAGGCGCTGATGGACTACGGAGGAAGCCAAGGATGCTTTTCCTCCAAAACCCACAAACAAGTGAGAATGTCAGATGCACACGTTTCACTTGACTCGACATGTTCTAACCTCATAAGTGTGAGCCC
This sequence comes from Callorhinus ursinus, assembly GCF_003265705.2. Lineage (NCBI taxonomy): Eukaryota > Metazoa > Chordata > Mammalia > Carnivora > Otariidae > Callorhinus > Callorhinus ursinus. The sequence continues at coordinate 8,073,615 of NW_027397075.1, read as the reverse complement.
ACATCTCCTCGGTGGTGTATTTTCACAGATATATTAAGACTGTCTATCCAGGAGGTGTGTGTTTCTTCCTTCCTTCCTTCCTTCCTTCCTTCCTTCCTTCCTTCCTTCCTTCCTTCCTTCCTTCCTTCTTTCCTTCTTTCCTTCTTTCCTTCTTTCCTTCTTTCCTTCTTTCTTTCTTTCTTTCTTTCTTTCTTTTCTTTCTTTCTTTCTTTCTTTCTTTCTTTCTTTCTTTCTTTCTTTTTCTCTCTTTCTCTCTCTCTCTTTCTCTCTTTCTCTCTTTCTCTCTCTCTCTTTCTTTTTTTTAAGCATTTGCAAATATTTAAGGCTTTTAAGCCACAGCAGAGAGTTTGGAGTGAAGGGTAGAAAATAACCCTTATTTTCCCTCTGAGATCTCACAGCAGAGCCTCCTCCAGAGAAATAAAATGGGAACAATTTGGTGGCCAGTGTTGGGGACAGGGTACCTCCATCTGGTTGAAATTGTTTTCTAGCTTGTAACTTGTAAGTTAGCACATGCTTAGGCTGCCCAGGACGTAATTCTCCTTAATGACTGGTTTCCTTGGGCACCTCAGAATGGCCCATCCGCGAGAAAAACCAGAGGTGCCAAAAGAACGCTGCTCTTTGCTGGGTTCTGACGTCTTAGGCAGGAGAGGGTGTGCAGTGAGAAAGAGCCATTTTTGTTTTGCGGGGAGGAAGCTGCAGCCTGAGAGGCCCCCAGGCCACAGGGCAGGTAAAGCAGCCAGAGCTGGGAGCTGAACCCAGGACACTGGGGTCTCTGAGTCCATGGCTATTTGCTCTGATACTTAGGATTCTTTATTTATTGACACTCCTACTCTTGGGGAATCACTGTCCAGCAGCACTGTATTTATCTTGGTGCACGGTTACCTGGCCGATGAGCCAGCACCTTCCACAGAGAAGAGGCAAAGGAGACATTTACAATCTCTTTTTTTGACCCCAGGTGGCACTGCCTTTGTGTGATGCCTGGGACCGTTGCAGCCATCTTGAGGCCATGAGGTAAGAGTAAATCCTGTCTGGTGATGGTGTATCAGAAAGGGAGAGAATGTGAAACTCCGTCATCGTGCTTCTTTATCTTGTAACCCTGGAAACATCTAGAAGACCCCATGTCCTTGGATGATGGAACATGGACGAGATTCCCCCCTGTGTGACTACCGGTGGGATAATGGACAGAAAAATTACAGAAGGAGTGACATATGCATTATAAATCTCCATAGCCACACAGGGGAGGTCTGGTCCATATTCCACAAGGACAGTGCCACCCAGGGGGTAGAAAACAGTATCTCTCTGTGTGTACCATTTCCCATTTCCCTAGAATATCCCCAGCTGACTTAGCCTCATGGCTTAGTGGCCAGGTTTAATGCACATGCCTGGATTATGGCATCAATCACTAGACAAAAAGTATGGAATTTACATGATGGTCTCAGATCAGTAGTTCTCAGTCCTGGCTGCCATCTAGCACCACACAGTGATGCTTAAAAAACACATCTGCAAATGGATTCTCCCTCTGGACAGAGTGCTCCCTCCTTGTCCCATTTCATGTGGTCTTGATTCGGGAAACCTGCCCCCCCCCCCCATTTTGGAGGGCCAGACAAGTCCTCACATTATGGACCTGACTTTGTGATACCCAGGGTGGTATATATAGCTGTGTATCCCTCAATAACTCTCCGCTGAGTCGGAATGGGGCAGAAATCCTCAGATGGTTGCAGACACTATTTTCCTCTATAAGACCGAGAGGCCCATGAGCTCATGGAACTTTATACTTAATAGTGAAGGGAGATGACAATAAGGAGATGCCTGCCACAATTTCAGATGGTGGTCAATGCCATGAACAAAATAAAACAGAAGCAGGTCATGGAGGGAGACTGGAGATGGGGTGCCAATTTATACAGAGCAGTCAAGGAAGGTCCCTTGGAGATAGGGTCCCTGGGATGGGCAGCTGAATGGATAGAGGGCAATACCACCTTCTTGGAAGAGGGACCAGCATTCCTGACCAAACGTGAGCCCGGAGTGTTTGAGAAACAGTCATGAGGTGGTGCCTGGAGTGGATGAGTGATGGGAACATGGTAGCCTACCACCTGAGAAACTGTAGTGGGTTGAGGGATGGCCCCCCCCATAATTTATGCCCACCCAGAACCTGTGAATGGGACCTTATTTGAAAAAAGGATCTTTTTATATATAATTAATCTTGAGATGCTATTACCCCGGATTAAGGTGGGCCTTAAATCCAATGACAAGTGTCCTTATAGGAGAGAAGAAGGTACACAAATAAGAGGGTGATGTGAAGACTGGCAAAGAGACTGAAGGGATGCATCTAGAAGCCAGGGGATGCCGAGGATTGGCAGCAATCACCAGAAGCCAGGAGAGAGCACAGAACAGACTGTCCCTCAGAGTCTCCAGAAGAAACCGACATTTCTGACACCTTGACTTTGGACTTCCGTCCTCCAGATCTGTGAGAGAATAAGTTTCTGTTAGGTCACCAGACGTGGGGTAACTTGTTATAGTGGCCACAGGAAATTCACACAGGAGTCAAGACTCAAAGTTGGCTCAGAGAGCCCGCCATTGTTCTGCGCCGAGCTGGTGCTTTGTGTTGGCACCCTGTCCAGCTCCCTAAGAACCAGGCCAGACTCCCACCAGCTCGTCCCCTCCCCGGAAACCTCTGCCTCTCCATTCTGAATGTTCTAGGAATGTTCAAGAGACCATCATCCCTTGAATTCACACGCTGGGAAGGATGACATCTGTGTGTTTGAAAGTTCAGCTCAATTGTTGAGCTTGCCTTGGCATTCATTCTTGCACAGAGCTTAAATTATCTTTCTGGTATCATCAAAATTCAATGGCAGCATTAATTGTGCTGGGCCCAGCTTTAATGGCTTCAACAATTATTAGCAATTGCTCATTATGTCTTTTGGAAACCCTAAATATATACCTATTTTTTAAGACATTGGCTCACTGGGACGGGAAAGAGAAAGACTTGCATTCTCGGAACTGACGTGAATCGGGGCGTCGTCAGGGAAGCTGACGTTTGTGGGCTGGTGGATGCCAACTGGAAATACTGATGGTTAGGAAATCAGCCTCGGCTTTCAGATGTGACACCCAAAATAAGACATGGGGGACAAGGAGGGAACTGTTTCAGTGTTTTCTGAGCCATCCAACTTTCTCTTGGGGATGTGTTCCCCTCATTTGTCAGCTCCCCATCATGTCCTACCTTAAAATGAGCCAAAAGGTCTCACACACACATCCACAGTCAGCTGAGCAGGTGGCAGGGGCTGGCCAGTCTAGGACCTCACTCACATGCCTGGCAGTTGGCTGGCTGGTGGCTGGGGGGGGGGGTCAGGGACCGGGTCACATGTCACTTGTCATTCAGCAAGCTAGCTGGGCTCGCTCACCAGGCAGCTGGGTGAGTTTCCAAGAACAGGTAAGCAAGCCCCCGAGGCCTCCTGAGACCTCAGCTCAGAACTGGCGCTTGCCGTTAACCCCACCGCATGCTGTTTACTAAAGCAAATCCTCAGGCCGGCCTGCAGTCAAGGGGTGCAGAACAGGACTCCACCCCTTGATGAGAGAAACTGCAAGGTCACGTGGCAAAGTTATGGGCGCAGGAAGTGGTAAAGACTTGGGGACAATTTTGGAATCAATCTAGCATACACACAGGTTATCAATAAGGAGGGTGGGGCTCAGAGAGGCCCAGGCCCTGGAATTCTGATCTGGGCATCTGAGCCCGGAGCTCAAGCCTGGAACATGACATTATCTCATGGGCACACCACTTCCTCTTTACATTTCCCGTGGATGGGATCATCTTTGCCTGGTTGGCAGAAAGTACATAAAGAAAGCCACTGATTTCTCTATCCCTGAATCACTCAGTGTGAAAGAGGCTTCAGTCTTGGGGAGGAGGGAGAGAATGGCTTTTGGACTCGAATAAAAGGGACCAAAATCAGTCTAGGGACTTAGGGTAGAAACACACACTGTGGGTTCTGATCTTCCAGCCTCAAATCCTGCACTGATTTCCAGGACCCCAACTTTCCTTTGGGAAGCACACCTAGCACACATTCCATGTCTTGTCCACACTGATGGATTTAATGAAGCTGGTCAGGGCCACTGAGAGTCAGCCATGGGGCTTTGGACATCTCAGGGAAGAGATGGTTGCTAAGTGGCTACAGCGAGAGGCTGGAACTCTTGGTGGCATCTTAACACCTCATATGGAGAGCACATTTGCAAATGGAGCCGATGCAAAGGAAAGCAAGGATGAGATGGAGGGAGATGATGATGCCTGAGCACCTGGATCCATCCATGCCTGAAGCTGCATTATTACTGGATTTGTCAGTTATATGAGCCAATACAGTTCTCTCTCTGTCTCCACCTCTATTGGTCTCTCTCTTTCAGCTTCTGCAAATTTGTGTTTCCATCCACTAAAACCAGCAACCCTACCCAACATGGAAATTCAGCCGTAACTCTGTCAATCTTTTCACAATTGCTCTTAACCAAAACTTTCTTCTTCCCCAAATAAAATGGCTTTGCAAATCAATGAATGCAAAGAGTCTCTGGGTACGAGGAGGGTTGTAACATAAGGAAGATATGGCCTACAATCGGCCATGTCTGAGCCGCGCAAAGCCCATACTTCTCACACAAGCACACACACGTACACACTCACACACAGCCTTTTTCCTCTGGAAATCAAGATGAGAGGAACTGGGGCATGTGGTTTCAGGTCTCATGGAAGTCTGGAGCCCTTCCTGGGTTTTCAGTCAGTTATCTGGGAGGGAAGGGGCGGTGGGGTCCTGAGATCACCTCTGACTTCAGGATCCTGATTCTCTCAAACCTCCTCTGCTCCAGCCTTCACTGAACAGCGTGAGATGCATGACCTCCCGAAGTACACACAGCACTTGTGATTGTTGTTGGTTGAACAAACACAGAGACAACTGCATACGCAACTTTACATTAACACAGATCCCTTTTCTTCCAAGTGTCCATCCTCTCCTCAGAAAATTCCCGCTAGCCCAGAGCCTCACACAGTCCTGGGGACTCCTTTCCTTTCCTTTCTCTCTCCCTCGTTCTTCTGCACAAGGAACGCCTTCCTCCCTGAACCATGCCAATATCCCCAAGCTCATCTTCTACACCAAATAGCTCTCCAGTGTAGGATTTCAGACACTAAAAGAAATTCATCGCAGATGAATTTCACTGATCTGAAGATGATATCTTCCCTTTAGATCCTCATGGAGAAGTATCAGATAGGAAACAATGCAACATATTAGCAGTGGTCAGTTAGACTATAGGTAGGTTTTATTTTCTTCTTTAAAAAGCTATATTTCTAACTAACTTCCAGTAGGTGATGTATTACATTGTTAAGTGTTCTGGAACAGAAAAATAAATTAACTGGTTATTCTTAGACTCACAGAACATGGACTTCGCTGACAATACATGGGCTCGGAGTGACATCTGAGACACTTGATTCTAGCTTCACCTTCTAGAAGGACTTCAAGGACACTTTTTCCTGCTAAACATTGATACTCAGAGCTCAGAGAGGTTAAGCAATTTCTCTAAGGTCACACAGCTAGAAAGAGAGCCCAGATTCAGACTCCCATGTCTGACTCTGAAGACAATGGCCTTTTCATTGTTGTACATCTCTACCTGGAAACCCTGAAGCTGGAGATTCAAGGACCGGAGCCCATGGAGAGGAACATATCTGAAGAGGTTGATATCATTTGTGGTTTCTCACAGGGCTCTCTGATAATGGCGTGCTGCTGGGGGGTCAGGTGACCTTCATGCTTCACCCCCAGGCAGGCAGCAAGCACACCTGAGAAGATATGCCCAGCATTCCTGATCACCACCAGAAACATTTTACCTGTGTGATATGATGCTAGGAAGGGCTCTCAGAACAATTATTCCTACAAAATGTTGTGACTGAAACGTGGCCTTTTCAAAATGAACGTGATCAGGCTCAATTTGGCTATATTTGTTTGACATACTGACTCATCACACTTTTATTAGAACCAGAGGATGGTCACCATGGTTTTCTGCCTGGGAGTTTAGATTAACAGATTAACTCCCCCCCCCCAACTCCCCCCTACGCCATTCTGGAGCAAGAAGAACATAAGCTGTGGATAATGTGTGTTCATCCATGTGAATACTTATGATCCTGCGTTTGGTCTAGGGGCCAGGGAAACAGGCCCCACCCTGGGAAGGCAGGCTCTCCTTCCCCAATTCTCCCTCCAAGTTTGGGCTCTAGAAGGCAATAAAACCACCATCAAAGCCCAAAGTGATAAGGCCCCAGTAATAATCATGCAGAAGATGGTAGTGCTAAGTGATTAGAACTTGACTCAGGCTCCTTTGATCATTCATTTCACAAACATTTATTGCACACCTATTATGTGCCAGGCACTGTTTTAGGGGCTGGGTCTACACCAGTCACTAAGACAGCACCCTTGCTTTCATGCTGTTTCAGGTCATGCCAAGGGAGAGAAACAGCTTATAAGCAAGAACCTAGCTGAGGGATAAGGGACAGAAAGTCAGGGTGGGATGATGGGGGGGCATGACTGGGGGCTGCTTTCACTGTAGTGGGAGGGGGGATGTTCAGGGAAGACTCCTCTGCTGAAGTGGGTTTCAAGCGAGAACCTAAAGAATGAGAATAAGCCAGCATAGGAATTTCTGGGAGATGAATGCCATTTATTAGTTGTGACTTAGGTAAATCTCCGAACCCCCGCAGGGTTTAGTGTGCTTATGTTGAGATGGGGGTAATAAAAGGCCACTGTTAAGATTGAACCCCACGACCCATCTGCAGCCCGGGCACCCTGCATGAGGCCGAACCATAGGAGATTAACAACGCGTGTTTCTGGCCTACAAGACGGCATGTTACATAGTCCAGCTAGATCTGTTTAATTAATAACAACTATTACTATTCATCATTACTGCGTATTGAGTGCTGGCTGTGAGCCAGACACCGTCTTGTTTACTTTTTCTTAATATGGCTTCTAAGCTCTACAATTTAACAAAGTACACATCGTGAGCTGCGTTTTCTAGAATAGGGAATCGAGGTTCGGAAGATACGTCATTTGCCCAGGGCCGCAGGGCCAGTAAGGGGGACTGTTGGGTCCCCAGACTGATGGTGCTTCACACCCCTGCCAGGGGAGCTCCAGCACAGGCCTCTCTCCCGCCCAGAAGGGGCTCCTCTGAGATTTATCGGGCAAATGGAAGCTGGTGCTTCCTCCCTCCATCCCCGATGACTACGCATGCCTTCAATAACCCCAAAGACCTCCTCAGACCGCCCAAATTCTCATTTCCCAAGTGTCATTTTAAAATGGCTGTGGAATTTCCTGTAAGTGGTATGTTACATCTGGGCTCGGATGTGTCACAAGTCCGAGACAGAAAACTCTCAACAAGACTTAACCCTGTGCACATGGAAATCATCTGGGAAGCTTGAAACAACGGGATGCCTGGGCCCCCACCCCAGGGAATTGGATTTGACTGGGGCCAGGATAGGTATCCTTTTAAAGTTCCCCCAGAAGATAGCATGGTGCAATTGGGCTTGAGAGCCAGTGTCTTAAATAAAACATGACCAAGAAGCATTCGGCTAGGCCAGCAGGGCGTCAGGGCACAGGGCCGCGTGGGAGGTAGGGATTGTCCTCTTTAATCAACAGGACATTTATCTACAAGAGCCAAATTATGGAAGCAGCCCCAGTGTCCATCGACTGATGAATGGATAAAGAAGATATAGTGTGTGTACACACACACACAATGGATTACTCAGCCATCAAAAAGAATAAGATCTTGCCATTTGTAACAACATGGATGGAGTAAGAGAGTCATATGCTAAGTGAAATGAGTCAGAGAAAGATACCACATGATTTCACTCATACGTGGAATTTAAGAAACAAAACAAATGAGCAAAGGAAAAGAGAGAAACAAGTCAAGACGGCTCTTCACTATAGAGAACAGATGGTCACCAGAGGGGAAGGGGTAGGGAATGGGTGAAACAGGTGATGGGGATGAAGGAGCGCACTTGTCCTGATGCGCACGGGGTCACTCATGGAAGGGCTGAAGCACTATTTTGTACACCTGAAACTAATATTACACTGTATGTTAACTACCTGGAATTTAAATAAAAACTTTAAAAAAAACCCAGGATGTTTACAGCAAAGCTAAACCAGCTCTGGACCAGCACTCCAAAACAACACTTCTTAGTTTCTCCTCCATACTCTGCCCTAAGAGAAAGCTAGCAAAGGAGAAAACAGTATATCCCCCTAGTCAGGAGCAAGAATGTGGGCTGAAAACATATGGATCTCTGCTCTGCTCCTTACCTGCTGTGTGACCATGAGGTCACTGAACCTCCCAGACTTCAGTTGGCTTATGTGTATAATATGGATGGTGAAGCCTACCCCACGAAGATACTAGTGTTTCTCTCTTACATATATATATAAACACACATATATTACATTATTTTATATGAACATATATCAACTGTAGTATGTGTTCAGATATATCACATTATGTACTGTAACTATTACATATTTTACATAAAGATATTACATATATATTAAATATATTATGTAAATATATCACATAAACACATATAAACATATTACTTATATAATTATGTAATATAAACTATGTTACCAAAATACATGTTGCATAATAATCATGTAATATAAACTGTATTACATAAATACACAACAAAAAATTAAACAAATATATATTTATATATTATAAATGTATTATATTACTGTATTTAGCAATATGCCTGACTGACATAAAACAAGTACTCAAAGAACAGATGTTCTTTTTAAAAAATTTTTTTATTGTTATGTTAATCACCATACATTACATCATTAGTTTTTGATGTAGTGTTCCATGATTCATTGTTTGTGCATAACACCCAGTGCTCCACGCAGAACGTGCCCTCTTTAATACCCATCACCAGGCTAACCCATCCCCCGACCCCCTCCCCTCTAGAACCCTCAGTTTGTTTCTCAGAGTCCATCATCTCTCATGGTTCATTTCCCCCTCCGACTTACTCCCCTTCATTCTTCCCCTCCTGCTATCTTTTTTTTTTTAACATATATTGCATTATTTGTTTCAGAGGTACAGGTCTGTGATTCAACAGTCTTGCACAATTCACAGCGCTCACCGTAGCACATACCCTCCCCAATGTCTATCACCCAGCCACCCCATCCCTCCCACCCTCCAGTTCCATCCACGTCGTTGCAAATGGCAAGATCTCATTCCTTTTGATGGCTGCATAATATTCCATTGTGTATACATACATCTTCTTTATCCATTCATCTGTCGATGGACAAAACAGATGTTATTTCTTAAAAGATGTTTTTTCTTAAAAAACAGCAGGGGTTATCAGCTATCACCTTCATTTTACAAATAAGGAAAGTGAGGCTCAGATTGGTTCACTACCTGCTGTGATCACACATTTCCCAATGGTGAAGCTGGAAATTGGATTCAGACATTACTTTCTACCCTGCCACCGAGTTGTTCAAAGATTCAGCCTAAAATATAAAACATGAAATTACTCCCTGAGCCGGACCACAGTGTTGGGTAACCATTCAACCCCATCTCCTCCTTTGGCAGATCAAGAGCATTTTCATTGCCTTGGTGGACCCATCTGTGATGCAGGAAGGGGAGTCTTGGGCTTTTTTAGGTTTCCTACAGTGAAGGATAAAGCCGGAGGATGTCCCTCATTAAAACCACCCCCTCCTGTGCCTGCTCCAGGACACCTCAGCTGTTACGAATTCATTTAGATCCAGGGCTAAATCCAGGTGAGTCAGAGAGGAAAAGCACAGAATTGGGGGCGGGGGAAATGTGAGATTCATCAGAATCACCTGTGTGAGCCTTCCATCTACTTTTTAATTTTGCACTCAATGAGATCTTAGGAAGATATTGGAATTCGGTGCCCACAGATGGGGCCCACGAGTCTGTTTATAACGGGCACCCTGGATCTCACACCCACGTGAACAAACACAGGCTTTCCTCTAAAGGCTGTGCATCTTGCACTGCTTCTGCATTCACTGAGCATCTATTATGTGCCAGCAATGATATCAAGTGTGGGGGATGCAGACAGAAATGCAGTGCAACTCACATCCTTCAGTTTCTTGTCACTATTCAGTGTGTGGTTATGGGGCCATGTCACATTCATTGACCTGGGTTAAGTTCCTTTTTATTTTTAAGATTTTATTTGAGAGAGAGAATGAGAGAGAGAGAGAGAGCACATGGGGGGGAGAGTCAGAGAAAGCAGGCTCCCCGCTGAGCAGGAAGCCCAATGCGGAACTCGATCCCAGGACTCCAGGATCATGACCTGAGCCGAAGGCAGTTGCTTAACCAACTGAGCCACCCAGGCACCCCAAGTTCCTTCCTTGAGAACGCTTTATTTTTTCAGCTTGAGATATAATTGACACATAGGAGTGGAGTGTGTTTAAGATGCTCAACTTGATGTTTTGATATGTGTCCAACTTGTGGAATTCACAAAATGATCAAGTTAATTAAGGTATGATCATCTCCATCACCCTAGACTGTTACCTTCATTCCTTTTTTTTTTGTAGTGAAAACACTTAAGATCTATTCTCTTAGCATATTTCAAGTATGCAATACAATATTCTTAGCTGTAATCATATTGATTGGCAAACTGGCCCGGCGCACACAAGGAGGGCACGGCGAGAGCAGAGAAGCAGTTCACTCCAGACCCGCAGGCGGAGGGGTTAATAAGCAAAGGGACTTAACTCCGGAGGCTTGTTCTCGGCGCTGCAAGACCAGTGAATCTCTGCACCTGCTGCCGGAACGCCAAGAGTTTCTAGAAAGACCCTAGCGGGGTTCTGTCACGTCTACGGTGGGGATGGTCTCCACCACACCTCACTCTCCAGGCTGCTTCCTTGGACCGGCTCCCACCGTGGGGCAGTGAGCAGAGCCCACATTCCCCCACCCCCCGGGGGCCAGCTCCCGGGTCACCGGGGTCGTGCCCCCTGGATGACCTCCTGCGTCACTTTCCCTGGAAGCCCACCTCTCAGCGGCCAGATCCGGCTTTGCAGAGGGCCACTGAGGCCTCCAGCTTCTCCTCCTGCTCCCCCACCCCGTGTGTCAGCCCGGAGCCGCCAGGCCTTAGCTCACCCAGCCCTCCCGCTAGCTCTCTAACAGGGGCTCCAGCATGCCAGGAGTCCCCCGGGCAGTGAGCCCCAGGAGAGGCCAGCCCGCCCATAGCCCGCGCCTCCCTCCCCGGCGCAGTTCCAGAAGCACGCACCGCCCAGAGGCCTTCTCGGCGTCCCGGGTCCCCCAGCGCCGATGGTGGGCCTCCCCCGTCCCTTACAGAGGTTAGGGCGGACTCGGGATTTCCCGCTTTGCTGCTTCCCGGCACCGGTCCCTCATCTCCTAGCTGCCCCGCCACTCGGCTCACAAACCACCCCGGACACAGGACCAGGGAGCCTGAGAGAGGGGGGCCGCCGAGCGCGTGCAGGCCGCAGGGTTCCCGAGCAAGGGGACTCACCCAGGAGGCTTGTCCCGGACATTGCACCCGCTGTCGGGATCCTCAAGAGTCTACAGAGAGGCCTTCACGGGGCTCGGCCAGGTCTGCGGGGTGGACGGTCTCCACCACATCTGAATGAGGCTGGTCTCGACCGCACCTGAGTCTCCCCAGGCCCCGGGCTTGCATCGACGCCGCCCACGGTGAGAACGGCCCGTGGAGTGTGCATTCCTGAAGGTTCAGAATGAGGAGCCGCCCATTACGGGGCCAGCCGGGGCCACGCCCTCTCGGTGATCCCCTCCAGCAAGTCACTGTGCTGTTCCTTAGATCTCCAGAACTCCTTGGTCTTGCATAACCGAAACTTGGTACTTTTTACCACCATCTTCCCCCTCCTCCCGTTGTGCACCGCCCCCCCCCCCCCCGGGAAGCCACCGTTCTGCTCTCTGCTTCTGCGACTCCGACAAGAGGAGATCCTTCTTCTAAGGGAGTTCATACAGCATTCTTCTTTCTGTGTCTGGCTTATTTCACCGAGCAAAATGTCTTACGGATCCATCCATGTTGTTCAAAGGGCAAAAATTCCTGCTTGTTAAATAACTGTCTTTATCCATGCATCTGCTGATAGACATTTGGGATGGTTCCATATCTTGCCTATTGTGGACAATGCTGCAGTGAATATGGGAATGCAGATACCTCTTTGAAATCCAGAGTTCATTTCCTTTAGATAAATACCCAGAAGTGCAATTGCGGGGTCCTATGGTAGCTCTTCAGTTTTTTGGGGGACCCTCCCTACTGGAACAGATGCAGCAGTCTGCAATCCCACCAACAGTGCGCGAGGGTTCCTTTTTCCCCACGGGCTCGCCAACACCCTGATGCCTTTAGTATTTTGATGACAACCTTCCTAACAGCAATGAGGAGATATCTCATTGTGGTTTTGACTTGCATTTCCCTGATGAGTGATGTCAGGCACCTTTGCATCTACCCTTTTGGCCACATGTGTATATACTGGGCATTTGGATGTTTTCTTTTGACAAGTGTCCATTCACGTCCTTTGCCTCTCTTTTAATTGGATTATTTATTTATTTATTTATTTATTTATTTTTTGCTATTGAGCTATTGGAGTTCCTTATATATTTTGGATATCAAGACCTACTCAGCCAGCCCCTCAGGCAGCAGATGGAAAAGCCGGGGTCACCAGATGTCCAGTCTAACCCTTCCAGGGAGAAGCTGGGGGCTGGGCTCTGTTGCTGGAGCGAGCCGTGAGGACGGGTCATGCTTGCACCTGGACGTTTGAAACCACCAGTCTTTTCTCTGTGGCCCTGGGGGACTAGCGAGTGATGGGTCATGAGCTTCAGGAGACATGTGGCTTGGGAGCCAGTCTCTTGGGGAACAGCCTAAAAATGGAGCCCTAGATGTGAAGTCCAAATCCCCCGATTCTCAGTGACAAGTTGGGAGTGGGGGATCCACTCCCAACAGACAAGGGGGTCTGTTGACCGCCCTCTGCCGTGCAGTGCATGATGGGTCCTGGTGCCGCAGGGGTGGGTGAAGGAGACACGGCCTTGTGCCCAGCACCTGCCCATGCTGGTGTGGATGAGAGACCAGGGCGACTAAGTACATGCAAAATCCACTCGGTCACTCAGGGAGGGTGGCAGAGACAGCCAGGAAACTACACGGGGATCTCAAGGTGCAGAATGAGTGGGAGGGTGGGTGAGTGAGGTGAGTGAGCGAGCGAGCGAGCGGCCAGGCCTCGCTCCCTTCTCTGCAAGGTGAGTTAGCAATGGTACCTGAGTTGTGGCTGCAGAGTAAGGATTGTACAGAACCCCAGACACATGGGCTGAATCAGTGCCTGGGCCCGGATAGATCCTCCGTGATAGTTAGCACCCCACCCCGTCTGGTGAGAGCTAGTTTTAACAATGCATCATACACTTGGGCCCACGTGAAGGTTTTACCTCGCTGTGTGGCACATCTTGTCTGCATTGCCATAGCTCGCCTGGAGGTGGGCACCTTTCAGAAACCCCAGTTCAGAGGGCGGAGCAAGATGGCGGAGGAGTAGGAGACCTAGATTTCGTCTGGTCTCAGGAATTCAGCTGAATAGGGATCAAAACATTCTGAACACCTACGAACTCAACAGGAGACCGAAGAAGAGAGTAGCAACAACTCTCTGAACAGAAAAGTGACCACTTTCTGGAAGGTAGGACGTGCGGAGAAGTGAATCCGAGGCGATATTCGGGAGGATAGACGGCGGGGGAGGGGCCTCCGCCGGCCGCTTCTGGCAAGTGCTAGAGCCGCGGAGCACAAAATCGGAACTGTTAGAAGTTGGCTCCGCTGAGGGACGTCGCTCCAGTGGCTAAGCGGGGGTGGAACCCTCGCGGGACAGTGGGGTCTCAGGACCCTTGGGGTCACAGAAAGACCGGGGGAGCCTGAGTGCGCCAGAGCTCCCAGGTATTGGAGCAGGGAAGCCAGCTGCAGAGACGGAGCTGAGGCGCGGGCTCTCAGCTTGGGGTTGCCATAAACTGTGATCCGCGGCCCAGTAGGGCCACTGCTCCTGCAGCAGGGACCCAACAGGCGGCAGATCCGGGGAGACTCCCCTTCCTTCCCGGGGAGGAGCGGCGCGGGAACGCACCGCAGGGATCTGCTGGGTTTGGAGACTCCACACGGGGTCGGGTGCCACAGATAGCAACGCTCGGTCACAGGCCGGGTGAGCACGGAGTGCGGCCGGAGACCGGGGACAAGGGAGTGACTGCTTTTCTCTGGGGGCGCACTGAGGAGCGGGGCCCCGAGTTCTCAGCTCCTCCGGGTGGAGATTGGGAGGCCACCATTTTTGCCCTGGTCCTCCAAGGCTATACCGAGAGCTTGCAGGGAACAAAAGCTCCTGAGATCAAACCCGAGCAGCTTCCTTAGCCCGGACTGACAGGGGCGGGGCAATTCCGCCTCCGGCAAAGACAT